>NC_056729.1:761930381-762222121 GCF_019279795.1 Protopterus annectens | reverse complement strand
GCTGTTGTGGATTCAACATTTTGAATGCAGATCGAACTATAGTGGGGATCGAGAAATGTACCCTTTCTCTCAGTGTAGTGCAATCTTGGAGTTTGTATATGTAAGTAGTAGGGGGTGTGGAGTGGGTCTTGCCACCCTGCAAAAACTGTTGTTGCTCTTGACCGGAAATGTGGCATTTTCAGTAAAGTCGACATTCCTGATATGATGTTTCTGTACAGAGATTTGATTTCTGACATTTTGGTTCAGAAATCTGAACACTCGCATATTACAGATGCGAGAATTTGGTAGTAAACCTATATATGTATATATATATTACACACACACATATATAATACATAATATATATCTCCTTAGTGCTCTACGTACCTCTCAAGCTCTTAGAGCAGGAAATCAGGACAAACCCACAAATAATGTCAGGACAAAGGCACAAAAATAGGGACAGTTTTTAAATATTGCTCTTAAAAACTTAGAAAGTTAATAGAATAACAGGCGTTGCATTAGCATGACTTTTCTGAAGAATATGACATCTGAAATTCAGATGTCTGCCATTTTGTATTGATCTTATTTCTCAATGATTTGCCATTGATTTTCCAGAAAACTACAATATCATGAGAAACAGACCAAAAATATTAGTCAGACATCTGGACACTATGCAAAAATCTGGACAGTTGACAGGTATGGTGTCCTATTATTCTCAGACCTTGTGTCTCCCCTAACACTACACGTGGAAACATTGCAAATTGTGGGCACAATGGAAGTATATGCACGTATATTGACAAGCCATCCATTTGTTTCCCCCATCAGCAACAACACCAACAATGACAACCCTGGGTCTCCTTGATTTTTCCACACATATATCAACCACTGTACAAGCTGTAAAATGTAATGTTATGTTCTCTCGTATGGATAGAAGCAATCAATTGTGCTCACAGGCTTGCTCATCCAAATGCAAACAGGCAAATATGCTCAATAAGGGTATTGTTGTTACACAGCCATGCTAATAAACAGTATTTGTATGCTAGGCTACTAGCCTCAGATGACACTTTGAAGCAATATGACTATGCAGGACTTCCAAGCTGTTGTTGAACACGTGGCCTTGTTATGCCATCTAGTATAAGTTAATCTGCAGTCCTACATAGATCAGACTTATGCTGTGGCAAGTGCATTAAATACTGTGATCTGTAGTCTGTAAACTTTGAGAGGTATGGGTTCTAATCTCACTGCAGTCAACTGTGTGTGTGTAAACAGAAATGGAAGTGTGTATCCCACACTGACTTCTCAAATGTCATGCTTTTGCCCTGTTTTGGTGCTTGCATAAATGTCCAGTTGAAGCAGGCCTCCAAACTCGTGTCCTCATGTGGCCTGCTGATGTCATCTACCATAAGATCACCTGCAGTCTTATTAAAATCAGACTTGTGCTTTGGTGTGCATTAAGTACTCTGATCTGTAGCTTGTAAACTTAGATAGGTAGGGGTTTTATTCTCATTGCAGTCAACTGTGTGAGTATGTGTTTGAGTTGTTGATAGATATTACACAGAACATTTCACAGCAGCCTAAGGGACACTGTCCTCTTTTTTTCAACAGACACTGCTGATGTCATCAGCAATATCAGAATATTGGGTATGTATACATCACAACAGGCCATGACCACACATTGGCCTAACAGAGGGGTATATGTCACCTCATCTTATTCAAGACAGACAACAGTGACATTCCTGTTATTGTGTGCACAAACATCATGACATCTATTTGCAATGGTGATGGTCAGGTTGACACATTAGATCACATAGGAGTCCCTCTGGACTATGATTTTTGCAGATGACATTATGATCTGCATTAAGAGTAGGGATTAGGTTTATGAGACCCTGGTAGGTGAAAATATGCTCTACAGAGGACAGGAATGAAGGTCAGCAGGAATAAGACAGAATACATGTATGTGAATAAGAGGGAGGATAGAGGAATGGTTAGGATGCTGGGAATACAGTTAGTGAAGGCATATGATGTGAAATACTTTGGAATAACAGTTCAGAGTAATGGTGAGTGTGGAAGACAGTTGAAGAAAAGAGAACATGCAGGATGGAGTGGGTGGAGAAGAGTGTCTGGAGTGATGTTTGACAGATGGGTACCAATAAGACTGAAAGGGAAGATCTACACAATGGTAGTTAGACCAGCTATGTCATATGGGTTGCAGATGGTGCCACTGACAAAAAGACAGGAGTCATATCAGGTGTTGGCAGAGTCTCAGATGTTGCAATTTACATTGTGTGTGTTGAGGATGGACAGGAGTATTAGCCATATATTAGAGTGTCAGCTCAGGTTGTACAGTTTGGAGACAAAGACAGAGTGGCGTGATTGTGTTGGTTTGGAAATGTGCTGAGGAGGGATGCTGGGTATATTGGGAGAAGGATGCTAAGGATGGAGCTGCCAGGTAAAAGGAAAATAGGAAGGCCTAACATAAGGTTTATGGATGTGGTGACAGAGGACATGCAGGTTGTTGGTGTGACAGAGCAAGATGCAGAGGACGGGTAGAAATGGAAGCAGATGATCTGCTGTGGAAAACCATAATGGTACTATCCAAAAAAAAAATAGGAAGAAAAAGATGACATCTGTGTTTGGAGAAACCCAATCTGTACACTTGTGGCAGGAGTATACAGTAGGACTATCTATTTGAAGGTTAGTATATCTGGACTCAGTTTGCACTTTAACAGTGTGACTTTGTATTACCTGCTCTGGATTGTGTGCAGGGGCAGTAACACTTTACCCTCATACATGCAGAAACATTAATACACTTTCTTTCAAATACAATCAGCTGCTGCTATGTAGCAGAACAGAGCTAGCTGTCAGAACCTCTGTTGCATAACAAGCAAGCAGCAATTTACCCACTTAACTATCAATAGCAGAGGTATTGATCCACCTTATGAAGGACCTAATAATGCACACACCATAGATTAGTCGCCTGAAAATAGCAGTCAGATCACATAAACCTCTCCTTTTTGCACTCTCTATGCAGATACCAGGTTCAAACCTCCCATTATTGCCTATCATTTCCCCTCCATTTCCCCTGCTAGCATAGTTGACATGGGTTTGTAACTCAGTGCAGATAATGCCTCATGTGCACTCACTGAATAGCCTGTGTCTCCTACATCAGTGAAGTACAAATTTCAAGGGATCAGCCTATAGTAGGAATCTGAAATCACTGCTCTCTTGCTTCCAGTAGAGCAACACTAAATAGGTTGTCCACTCACACTCCTTGACTCCTACTCATAATATCCATGCAACACAAACCATCATGTGCAGAAGTACTCCCCACAAGCCATCCTAAATAGCAGACACATCTTAAACACAATAGAAATATCATCACCACTGTCTTACCATAGAAGTGCATACGGCAATGGGCATGTATCCCAAAGGTTTCTATATAGTTGACTGTATAGTGAGATGTACAGATGTCCCACTCACTAGCTTAAACAAGGATAAGTTTAGTGTCAGCTGGGTGGCAGACGTAGTCGACACAACACACATGCAACCAAGTCTCTCAACAACAATCCCCACCATTAATCCACCATATTTCATCTTGGTATGCACAACTTGAAATGTGACTATATGAAATATATGAACACAGACATGATTGAACTATCTAACTATAGGTCTCAGCCAGGTATGTCCCTATGTTTGAGCAACATTATACCATCTCCTAGGATATCACTATATAAAGAACAGCAGATTCTCTAAATCTGCCTAAGTTTCTGGTGTCATTCTAAGGTGATACAGTACCTGTCAGTGTGGGATGACATGGTGGATATAGCCCACTGCTTTGTCAGACTTAAGCCACTTGACTGCACCATAATCCCTTTATTAGGCAAGGTCACAAAAGCAGAATAACCAATGTGAAAATGTACACCTCCAACAAAGTAAGGGCCATGCTGCTAAGCCCTAGGAGTTCACATCTGAATCCTCACTTTCTGTAGGCACTCTTCCCACTGAAGATGTTGATGTCTGTGCAGTCACAGAAACCTGGTTCAAGACTGCAGTAAGTACTAAGGCCTTGCAAGGCTACAGTGCCTTCCAAACATCCAGACAGCAAATGGAAGTTGTGTGAACCACGGGAAAGACCTCAAACATGTCTGAGTAATAAAACATTAGAGGGTCTCCAACATGTGTCTTCTATGGGCAGACTGATGTAGCTGTCACTGTGTGCAGTATCATATAGATAGCTTTGAGGCAGATTATGTATGCCTTACAGGGCTATCTGTGGCCAAAATGGGATAAAAGTTTTGCACATGCATAAGTAAGGTGGGATTTGAGTTACCTGTTCCAGGGAGCTCATGGTACACTATGACATACATAGAACATGCTGGAGAGACAGATACATTTCTCAAAGTTTGCCAGTCCTCTGTAATAGGCTTCAAGTCCATGTGAAGCACACCACCTCTATTATCCTGTTGAAGGACAGGCTGGATGAATTGATTTGAAAACGTTATCTGCCATGGATCACTGCTGCTTCTGTCCTGGACATGGGTGGCCTTGCTAGACAAAACTTGGCCATGTATTATATCTGCCTTTGAATATTGTATTGTGATGTAATGGGTATTCTTCTAAACACCATCAGATCAATACCCTAGTCACATCCTATGAACCTCAGAACCTATGGTAATGTACATGCAAAAAGGAACATTATACTGTATTACCATTTGGATGAGATTTGTCTTCAGTGCTGACATACAATCCTGAGCTCTAAATCTGATGGGTTGACTTTGGATTTGCACCCATATATTTGTACTAAATAAGCCTTAAAGAGAAAGTTAGATATATTAATGAACACACATTAATTGTCTGACTTTACAGCCCTTACAAAAGCATCCACTATAAAGTAGATAAATTATTATGCTAGCAACTGTCTAAATGGCTACATGCAATCTAAATGACAGGTACAATTTTAAGTTCGACAGCACAAATGGAGGTAATACATTCATATTAATATAGATAGTCACCCTGTGCATCAGACACATAGCTTTAGTTTCCTTGAATCCAAATAATAGATGAAAGGGATGTGGCACAGTTATCATCACTTGCACAGGTTGCTGTGCAGGGGTGCAGGAGGCCTAGGTTGACACAAAAGGCTGGCAAGTGTGTTTGTGTGAGTAAGCAAGGGAAGCAGGCAAGATGGACCATGTAAATGTTGCGTGTGTGTCTGTAGGTGCCCTCACTGTGACATTGTTGTGTGAGTGTCTGCATGAACACAGCCAATTTCAGTATTAGCACTGTGTTTCTATATGCCAGACAGCTGTGAGTCATGCATGGTAGAGCTGATAGTTCAGGACCTCCACCCCAAACAGGAGTTGCACTGGTACCTCCATGGCCAAAGTCAGATGCTGTGTTACTACCTGAAGGTGACTGATGTCTGCTGGGCATGATCCCTTAACGGGAATGCCCAGGACCATGACCCCATGTCCTGCTACATCTGGGTGTGAACAGCACATTCCCTGCTGGTGCAGTGGATGTACTGTCACTATGGGAGTGTGATTGGACATGGCCATGTTGGCTCTCAGCAAATGTAGTTGCTGACCTACGCCCAAGAGGCCGATGCTCCGCTTTCAGCAGATGTTCCATTGCAGACAATGTGTGTTCCATGACAGATGCACTGTGCTCCCTCACAGACACATCCCATTCCAACGTGCCATTCAAGTGATCTAGGGAATCAACAACATGGTGGAGGCAGTTATGGATGTCAGACTGCACTGCATTTAAAACCCTGATCTTTCTCCTGGAGTTCCTTTCTGAACATACCTGTACCTCCATGATGGCCCTAAACATACGTCGAGTGACATGTGATGAGACATCTACAACAGGTTGGGGAGAGACAGCAAGCCTCCTCTGAGCACTCCTATCAATCTGCCTGTGTGGCACCTCACCAACAGTTTGGCTATGGCCAGTGTCAACAGCCACTGAAGCCACAGTAGTAGTCACATTTCCCTGGTCAATGTCCTCACCCTCCAACTGTCTAGTATCTATGGCCTTAGTGGACTGTGTATGCATAGGCATACTGTGTCTGGTGATAATGAGGGGGGGTCACTGGATGTCCACCTCTGTGTCAGAATCAGCCTCTGAAACCCTTGGCTGTACCTCACTTTGGCCACCATCATCATCAGAGTCTGATGAGACAATGACATCAGGTGGCATAGGGGGACACAGAATGACTTCCATGTTCACCTATGATAAAAGGAAAGAAAACAGGAATACATCAATGTCTGCACTACTATGCTGAAATACATGTTAAGCAATTTACACTGCTGTCACTATTTCAGATATTCCTACCTCTCAACCTCTTAGAACAAGGAACATGGACAAAGCCATGAATAATGGGTGGACAAAGGCACAAGAATAGGTACCATTGTGACATATTGCCCTTAAAATCCTAGAAAGGTGATAGAATAACAAATATTGCTTCACCGTGACATTTATGATGGCATGCAGTCTAAATGTAAGATCTATGTCATTATTTTATGTCTCCAATCTTTAATGACTTGTCAATAGTTTGCAACTCAATCACTATGATCTTAAATATGGGCCAGAGGTATGAGTCACACATCTGGACATTCTGTAAATATCTGTACAGTTGACAAATATGTAGACAGTACAGCAATCCATACAGCAGGCCTGAGATGACACTTTAGCAGATAGTTGGAATATTTCTACATTAGTGACATAAATGTATTCTGCTTAACAAATGCAGGAGCCCTAGATCTGTGGATTCCTGATGGCCCTGAAAAATAATTAAAGAGAGAGTTAATGGCAACAGCACCACATTTAACAGCATAACAAGGAGTAATACTTTTAATAATCTATATCTACAGTAACTGCAATATTAACAAGAATGTGGCTGCTAACCTCTAAATGACCTTAAAACTGCAACTATCGTAAATACCCCCACCAAGAAAATAACCTGACACATATATAAACTATATAAACTATTACAGAATGAAAGCAACTGTAGTCTACTGACGATCTAACAAAGCCTACCTGGAAGCTCCTCCTAAGATGCAGGAGTGGCACCCATGTCCAGAACATACTGGCTAATGGACTGCTGGAAGCAGTCTTGTGTGGGAGTGTTTGCCAGGAATTCCTTGGTGGTGGTGAGAGGTTGTTCTGCTGCAGACCCACAACTGATGACATGGCAATCACATGCCACTTCAGCAGCACACCTCATTTCAACACAAATCATGTTTGTGGCTCTGTATCACACCTGCGATTATGTCACCCAGTTGCATTGCCATTTTGGACCAATTTGTGTCACAGGGCTGCACGTTCTGACATATTGACCTACCCTCTGAACATCAAGACTGCACGATGTTGGCATAATGCTTAAATTAGGAGATCATTCTCTGCCTCAGAAAATGGGGACCTATGGGAAGCAGGCATATTGTTTACTGAAAGACAAAATAATGATAACACATAAAAGGATCACATAAGTACAAATAAAGTATGCACAGATAAAGCAGTACATGAAGGCTGTCAGTATTCACCACTTGATTACAATCTGAAGATTCAACAGTGGTCAGCAAATAATGCAGGGGCTACAAAACAAGGAGAATAACATGACAAACATATCCATGTTTGTGCCATAACAGATACTCACTTATGCTCAACACCCAACACAACAGTCCATTCTAATTTGTACCATAGAAGGGACTCATTTCCCCACCCAAAAAAAAAAAAAACAATATAACAGGCTAATGGCCAAATGTGCTAACCAAACAATAGTGTAAACTCAAAATTGCTCTCAAAGGACCTTTCCATGAAACATACGTGCATAGTTATCACATGGCATTAGACCTTTGGCCTACTCTGTATCCTCTGTACCTCTCAAATGGCTGGTAAACAAGGCCATGTCATGAGTACAGTTCTAACAAATGCTTAATGAATTACTTCACATCATCCCTAAGTATCCAGCATATGCATTATTTAGGTAACAAAATGGATACATAAAAAAACACCAAAGGAAGAAATCCAAAAACAAAAAGAACCACAGCTACAGATCAAGAAGGAACGTTTATTTCTCTAGCATCTCACAACAAATGCCTTCACTGGAGTACAAAATCCATTGTAAAAAGAACACTTTAAATAGTCACAGCAATAAATCAATTAACACTAAAATAAAATGAATTAATTGCATACTTCCAATTACAATCTCTATTTAACCCTTTCAGGTCCAATGTATTGTACTTTAAAATATAAACGGTTTCCTTTTATGTTATTGTTTTCTTTTTTATCTAAAGGAGGTAGTAATTTAGTGGAACAGTTTATTAGTGATTTACAGATTAATAGGTTTCAGTTTAGATTTGATGGTATAAAAATGAGGGGGAAAGTTATTTTTTTACATATTACTTTAACAGGATCTATAGAATCTAAGAAAATTATAACTTCTGTTCATAGAAAATCTAGGGGGGGGGTAATATATACTTACATGGCTCTAGTTGCCATCCCTGTCATTTGATTGCTGCACTTCCCTATGGTGAGTTTCTTAGACTTAATAGGTTATGCACGCAAGATGAAGATTTTCTTGAGGAAGCTTATAAAGCTTTTTGTATGTTTATTAGTAAGGGTTATATTTATAATATTTTATTATGACTATACATTATTTTCAGTTTGATTGTGTGCTACACACTCCTCTCAACTGTACAGATTTTTGCAGAATATCCAGATGTTGGACTCATATATTTGGTCTGTTTCTCATACAATTGTGGTTTTCTGGCAAATCACTGGCAAACCATTTATGACTGAAGTCAGGAAATAATGGCACACATTTGAGTTTCAGACTTCATATCCTTCAGAAAAGTCATGCTAATGCATAACCTGTCCACTTCCTAAGTATGTAAGAGCAATATTTAGAGTGTCACTATTTTAGGCCTTTGTCCCCCCATTATTTCTGCTTTTGCCCAGATTCCTTTATTTTTAGGCCATCCATTATTTGTGTTTTTTTCCAGATTCCTTGCTCTAAGAGGTTGAGACTGTTATGGGACAAGATTAGTTTTTACGATGTATATTAATTTCAGCTTATGTGTTAGTACAATACACAGATGATTTACTGATAGCATCAAATTCCTTTCAGCAATGCCAACAGGATACCTTGCATCTTCTGACTATCCTTGCAGAGAAGGGACACAAAATGTCTAGAGAAAAACTACAATTGTGGTCATCTCAGGTACATTATCTTGGTCATTTAATATCTCAGGGTACCAGGCAAGTGTTACCAACTCGTATTGATGCAATATCTAAGGCCCCATGCCAAACTACTCGGAAACAGCTTGAGTCTTTCCTAGGTATGACAGGATACTGCAGACAGTAGATCCCTAACTACGTAGAAATTGCCAAACCTTTGACAAATCTTTTAAAGCAGGATACACCAGAGCCTCTCCTTTGGAATAGTGAAGAGGAAAATTAATTTCAGAATTTGAAGCAAGCTTTAGCTACTGCCCCAGCTTTAGGGTTACCAAACTATAATAAACCTTTATTTTATTTTGTCATGAAAGAAATGGATTTGCTCAAAGAGTACTTGCACAGAAACATGGGTACAGCTATCATCTATTAGCTTATTACAGCATGGCACTTGATTCTGTTGCAAAAGGTTTTCCACCCTAAGGGCAGTTGCCGCTGCTGCCATTCTAGTTAATATGGCACAATTATTGGTGCTTCAGCATGAACTTATAGTAGCTGTCCCTCATTCTGTATCACCTCTTTTGCTTAAAATGAAAACTCAATCACTCTCGATTGCACGTCTAACTAGATATGAACTTACACGTTTTTCTGATCCATTTCTCTAATCTGCTGTCTTGTTCTAAGTCCTGCATCTCTGTTGCTTACTGCTAAGGATTGCGAAGAACATGACTGTGTGTGTAACTAACTATTTGCTTTCTCCTAGGGAGGACTTAAAGGACAGTCCTATACCCAATGCTGACTTGAATTTGTTCATGGATGGCTCCTGTGGAAGAGATCAAACAGGGAAGCTACTCTCAGGAATAGCTGTCTACACCAAAGAAAGAATATTGTTGCAACAAAGATTAGAGGGTGTTCACTCTGCTCAAATAGCTGAGCTAGTGGCTTTGCAAAAAGCCTGTGAGTTAGCCATAGACAAGGTAGCCAATATTTTTACAGACAGCCGTTATGCTTTCGGGGTGGTACATGATTTTGGACAACTTTGAAAAGTGAGAGGGTTTTTGACCTCTTCAGGAAATCAAATTAAAAATTCAGGGAACATAAAATTATTGTTAGATGCACTTTTGCTACCTAAGAGGCTGTCTGCAATCAAATGTTGTGCACATCAAAAAGGCATAGATGTCATAACAAAAGGAAGTAGCTTAGCAGACAAAGCTGCTAAACAAGCAGTAGTAAATTGTTGCAAAAATCTGTGTATGTTAACGATAATAAACTACAACAGTAATGATGTGTTTGATTTTGCAAAGTTATCAGCCTTTCAAGCTGAAGCATCACCGGGAAAAGTTCTGAGGTGGCTCAAGGATGGATGTAGAAAATCCTGTGACAGCATATGGTGGCATCCAGAAGGCCGACTAGTGGCGCCTGCCTCTTTGCTACCTTACCTAGTAAGGGCATAAGATATCAAAAATGTTTGTATAGTTATATACTGAGATTTGGTATGCTAGCATTGTTAATAGTGACCAGGAAACACATTTTAATAATGCACTGTGTAAAAAAACTATGTAAATTTTTTTAATACTAAGTTGAGTCTTCACTGTCCCAACCATCCCCAGTCATCTGGATTAGTGAAAAGGGTAAACAGGACCATTAAAAATAAAATTTCGAAGATTTATGCTGAAACCCACTTAAAGTGGCCCAATGCCCTTCCCTTAGCATTAATGAGTATGAGGGCCTCACTGTATGCCACCAGAAAGTTGAGTCCATTTGAAATATTAATAGGGAGACCCATGGCCCTTCCAGCTACCCCTCCAGTGGGAAATGCCAATTTAACTTTGTCAGATGATGCTATGATTTCTTATTGTAGGAGATGCCTCAATATTTTGCAGCAATATCATCAAATAGTAAGAGCAGTGCTACCAAAGCCTCCTGACCAGCCCTGTCATCAACTAAAACTGGGTGATTGGGTGTACATGAAAATTTTCCAGAGGAAAAATTGCCTGAGCCCGAAGTGGAAGAGGCCTTTTCAGGTCCAGTTAACCACTTTAACTGCAGTTTGCTGTGCAGGACTAACAGCATGGATCCATTCATCTCATTGCAAGAAGACCTGCCGTGTGGGGACCCCAGATGAATCATCGCAGCCAACAGAGGGAGATCAAGGTATGACAGATAAATCATCTGCCCGGTGAGAAGGTCAACTTCAGTAGCAGTCCATGATGAATCCAATGACAACAGATACTTTGCTTTGTTTCTGCTGCTGTTCCCTTCTATAAACTGGTCGACAGAAAACAGTTTCTTGCTGGTCCTTCAGCAGTATGCCAAAAATCTAAACAAAATGAACTGCTGGATATGTTCGCATATACCTCATCATTCTATGGCAGGGATTCCTATGATTTCCATCCTCGCATCACAGGTGTCATTTGCAAAGGACTTAATGACATCAGCTTAACCTGGTGTAATGTAACTGATTTTTCAAAGGTTATGTCTCTTCAACTTGCAACCACACATCATGGAGACACATGTTATGCCAGAAATAGGACTGTACCAGTAGTAAAAAGCAAATGTAATGACACCAGGCATGAAAGTGTGTTAGACTCTTTGCACTTAAAAAACTATGACTGGGGGCATAGCATGGGCATGATAAGTGACCGTTACTACATCTGTGGTGATTGTGACTACCCCTGGTTGCCTACAAACTGGTCTTGATGTTGCTTTGTAGGCTATATTACTCCTGCTATTCAACACTTTGAACACCCACCAGCAGGTAGACTGAGAAATAAGAAAGCAATCCACTGGGCAGAGCAAGTATTTTCAATTTTTAATCCTGGGTATGGAGTGCAAAGGACAATGCTTGAAATCACCATGCTTTCCCAAATTCTACAGGAGGTGGCCAACGAAACTTCACATCACATTAGGATGGAAAATAAAGAAATGACTGAGATGCGAACTGTGGTGTTGCAAAATTGAATGGCACTTGATATAATCCTTGCTGCAAAAGGGGGGTCATGTGCCATTATAAGGAATCGTTGCTGTTCATATATTAGTGACTATCATGATAAACAGGAAAAACTGGCAAATTTCATGGAATAAAGGGCCAAAGATTTGGACAGCACATCAAAACAATGGACATTTTTTGGATGGCTGGGCAGTATTTTTGGTAACTTGGGAACTAGCATAACCCAGGGTATTGTCACTGTACTTTTTATTATATTTGTGATCATTTTGGCATTTTCTATTCTAAAGGCTGTGATTACAAGATGTTTAACCTCACCTGCAACATGAAATGCCACTGCATGTACCAATCAATGACAGTTTTATTTTGACAGAAAATGATGAATACTATGATGCAGAGGCATACTTTATCAAGTTAAGAAAAAATTAAATATAATTACATGTATAGTATGACACTGATAGTGTCAGAGGGAGGAAACTCTTATGGGACAAGATTAGTTATTAAAATGTACATTAATTTCAGTTTATTAATGTTGCTATAATACGATTGTTAAAAGCAAATATAATTTGTATGCAGGGGTGGAAAAATACAGCTTCATAAGTATAAATTATTACTGTGTCCTAACTTCATTCTTTAAATATGTAATAAGGAAAAAATAGTATGTGTTGCATGAAGTCGAGGCATGTGTTGCATGAAGGTGAGGCAAGTCTTGACAGAGGCTCAGTTAATTAATCAATGGGGTGGTGAAAGCTGACACACTCTGGCTAGGCTTATAAATGCCCTCAGGCAGATAGCCTAGTACCTACCTATGAACCTATGAACCTATGTTATTTGTTAGCCTGACTCCTCCAGGCTGGGAGTGCGTTGTTGCTAGGGAAGGAATGAAACATCCTATGTCAGAAACAAGACCCCTTGAAAGCAGGTGGATCATGTATAGAAAGGTGTTCACATGAAATCAGAGGTGAAAATCATGATGGATGAGGACATTTGCAGAGTTTTCTATTAGCTAGAGTCATTGTAATGTAATGAAAGTGCATGACCAGGTTTGATAAAAAAATGTATAAAAGATGTAAGTTGTCTCTCTTCAAAGAGACTAATTTAACATTGGCTATGAAGATTGTCTCCCAGCACTGTAAGAATAAAATTTCTGTTTGCACATTCTGAAGTGTTGTTCCTGCTGAAGGCATATAATGTAAATTCTTAATGTTATTTATTTATGACTATAACAAAAGGTATGGTGCTGGATGGCTGTTGCTGCTTGCTACAAAGGTATATATTTGAAACATAGGTTTAAGGCACCTATCCTGTGTTTGGCATGTGCATCAGATGGTGAATTGGATTGCAGAACTATGTGGGTATATTTTCTGTGTAGTAACATAGTCTAGTAGTGTATGCGATACATTGATTTTATATTCTGCTCATTATCACTTGTTTTTATTTCAATATTTGGAGCCACTGTTTGTGTGTTGCTGTGCATTCCTACATGTAGTGCACAAACTGTAGAACTGGACCACTGAGGTAGCAGACAGGACCCAGACATCTAAAAATAGACCTGGGATGCATTATCTTAATGTCAGTCTGCATACCGCAAACCCACTAAGCGCTATTGCGCTGCATGTAACAGAGAGAACCTCAGGATCAAAATGAATGCAATAGATTTTCATATAACCTCCCCTGAGGTTGCAGATGTTAAGTGTTGGCTTGAAGTTCACATGGTCCTGGGTTCTGATACAAGGATTGCAACTTGCATTTTACTAATGTGTCCTTACATTACATAGCAATATAATTAAACATACACATGTGTTCTTTAATCCTTCTATTGGCAACAGCTGTGAGTGTATGACTACAATGCATAAGGTCCAGGGTTCTAATACAGCAGACATCTGTCTTTTTTTCAGTGGTGTCCCACTTCCTATTACAGTCACCCTGAGTTATAGCAATTGACCTAGTATTTCTTATATCCTAAGTATTTTCCTGATGGATGGCACAGTAATATTGTCAGTTATGTAATGATATGATAATATCTGTATAAGTGAACTTCACATTATTGTTAAACATCATGCAAACATGGGCAATGTGTTTGAGCGATGTTAAGCAAAGTCCAATCATGTGCGATCTCAAGATCTGTCATAACTGAAATTGGCAGGAAATGTCATTATACATTGGTTTCATCTGCATTAGACATGTCTGGTGTTCAGGGAGAGGTTCTGATATTTTGGTCTCAAAGGTGGGGTGTGCAGGAGTCCAAAATGTTTGTTGGACTTATAATGAATGATTACAGTCCCCAGCTGTTGCAAGAGCACTATCATGGATCAGATTACAAATCAGACGCATGGAATAGTTTGGTCCGGGATTTGCCCAGTGTTACCAGTATCCCCCCTGCACTGATGATCAGTGTAAGAATCATTAACAAGACCTCAGGATAAGGAAGAGGGATACCCTTGACCGTTGGATTGAGGAATGCAGGACTGATGGCACTCTACAGATTTGTAAGTATCACTTACAGGCCCTTCTTGTAGGAAGTAGCAGCTGCATATGTTCATTATTGGTGTTTTTAATGGCATTATGTTGTGTTCTGATTTTCCCACAGCTAATGTGGAATGATAACTGAATGGGCGAACCTATGAGAAAAGAATGAGAAGGATGGGAGACGTAAGTGGTATGTATGCTTCCAAACAGTACTGTTATTTTAGCATTAGGAGTAAATACAGCTTGTTGTGGTAAACACTTGTATTTCATTCAGTATGCATTTCTCCAAGCAAAAGCATGCATGCATTTGTATGTTAGTTAAAACAACAGTCCAGTATCACAGAGTAGACAGGGGTGGTAATTTAAAAAAACACATGTCCAACGTATACGGTACTTGTTTAAGTTGACATAAGTATTGCAACGTAAAGTATGACCTATAAACCAGGGACAACAAGAGCATGCTGCAGATTGCTATCATTATAACATTGAACTAGTATCTTTAAAGTGTAAAAGGAAAGAGTGCTTGCATTATGCTGTATTCCAAAGGAAAGGTACAGTATTACATTAATCACTACTTGTGGGTTCGAATACCATACTCACCATATTTAAAATCAGCTCTTTAGAATACTGTTTTAGGTAATCATCAATAAAAGTACAGTAGTGTTATGTATTTATAATGATAGCATTAGAAGTGCAGACCTCTATAACTGTGGCTTTTATGGCCTGCTGTCAAATGTGTAATCAGTGTCCATGGAACATGCATATGTGCAATATATGCCCCTATGAATGATTGTTGGATGTGATATGATTTAAACTATAGTGAGTCTCTGTTAGCAATAGAGTAGTATTGAAAGTAATAAAGATATTTATTAGCATTTGGTATTCCATCCATTTCAACCCCCTTTTCCCATTTTGCACATACATGGGGTTGGGGTGTCACTTCAACAGTGACAATTATCTTGAGCCAAGGTTTACACCACCAAGTCTATGGCACATATGGCCAATTTAGAGTGTCCAATCCACCTACTGCATGTCTTTGGAATGTGGAAGGAAAGTGTAGCACCCAGAGAAGACCCACATGACTGCAGGGAAGACATGCAGACTACTCATAGAAGGCACCCTATCCAAGGATAGAACCAGAGAACCTCTTGCTGTGAGGCAACAACACTAACCACTGTAACACCGCAACCACCCAGGCATATAACTGTGCAATAATCCTTTAAAGAAAACAAATGGGGAAGATAGGAAAGTGGTGAAATGGGGAGCAAGCAAGGTGAAAAAACATAGTGGAGGGAAGACAGGAATGTGCAAGAAGGGTGTAGGTAAGAACTATAACTATCCATTTCTTCAAAAGTAACAACTGGGCGCATGTACAGTTTATTAGCTGATTTTGGACTGCCACCTCCACAGAGAGGGCTGATAACAACATAATTACATTTTGAAGCCAATTGGACCAAATTAAGTGTGTGAAGTAGACACGTGCAAAATGGAGAGCTATGTATATCACAATTTTTTTGGGGGGACAGGTGCCCCCTTCTTTTTTTTTATTTATTTATTTTTTTTATTAAGGAGAGAGTAGAATGTTGGGGAAGAGACACAGGCAAGTCTGGGCAGGCACATTGGGAATGTGAGGAATCATTTGCAGACAGAGAAGACATACAAGACAAGAGACATGGTTGGTGAAGGACACAGGGGGAGAACACCTTGGGTGGGGTGGAGTGGGGGGATCAAGGTCCCACGGAAGCCAGCATGGTAACAGTGTGACTCAAGTCCTCACCCACTGAACTGTGAGTACTGTCCCATCACTGTGCCACTGGCTGCAGTGGCTGACATCTGTGCCTATGGCTGGCTGCTTTATCAGGAAGGAAATCAGGCTCTCCATCCAGAGTAGTCGTGTGCCCAAGCTCTGGTGCACAAACCTATGCACCATACCTGCTCAGGTGATGTATGCATCCCCCTTGCCTCTGCTCCTAGAGGAGACCACAGGCCTGACCCCTGTGGCAGAACTACCTGAGGGTCCAGGTAGGACAGGGGCAGCGGAGCAGGGTGTTGCTAGACTGCAACCCAGATGTTTTAGGCCTTGGTGCTTCAGCCAGTGGAGTGATTGTAGTAGGATCACTGGGAACAGGCCTACTCTGCTCTGCTGTAGTAATAACATAAATACAATTCAAAACAAAATTAAATAAAACATAAAACAAATTAAATGAAAATTATAAAAAATAAAGAAACAATAATAAATCAGTATAAAAAGTTTTAAATAATATAATTACGAACAGAATGATAAATCATAAAAAAATGAAAAATGATTTAACAACAAAGAAATATAAAATGATAGATAATAAACAAAACATAAGAAGTAATACCAAATAATATAATAATAAGAAATATGATTATATAAATAATATAATAAATAATAATAACAATTAAAATAATAAAAATAAGAAATCTATAAATAAATAAAAGAAGAGAAGGGGTGGGTTGAGAGAGAAAAAGAGGAACATTAGTAACTTCACACATAATATACAAAGCTTTCTACAATTAATTTATTCTATTCTGTTACATTCTACTGTTAGCAATGCCAACTGCTAAGAATTTTCTTTATTACTTGGAATAGATGTACAGTGATTGCACATGACAGTAGGCCATTTAAGCCACAGATCTAGAGGTCTGCACTTCAAATGCTATAATGATGATTGCATAACAGTACTGTATTTATTATTGATGACAAGCTAAAACAGTATTGTAATTAGCTGAGTTTTAAATTTGGGGAGTGTGGTATTGGAATTCACAAGCAGTGACTGCTGTAATACTCTATTTTTCCTTTGGAATACAACATAATGCAAGCACTCTTTCTTTTTGCAATTTATAGACTCGTTCACTGTTATCTGAGAATGTGCAACTGTTGATTTGTGTTACAGGCCATACCTCTCCACCTTTTAGAACAGGATATCTTGACATATCATAAAATAATGAGTGTACAATGGGCCATAGCTAGGAACATATTTCAAATATTGCTCTTACACACATGGATAGTTGCATAGGATTTGTGGTAACATACATTTTGGCACTCATTATTTATTGACTTCAATATAAATTACTTGCCAGACAACCATGAATCTTACAATGAACAGACCAACACAGTGATGTTTAAATCTTGGTATTCATAGGTTCATAGGTTCATAGGTTCATAGGTAGGTACTAGGCTATTGGCCCTAGGGCCTATATAAGCCTAGCCAAAAAGGTACCCTGGCTTTCGCCACCCAGAGGTGATCCCAGGGTGAATTTTCTACTTCCCATCCATTCATCAAGATTTTTCTTGAAGAGTGCTAATGAGGAGCTTTGTTTGATATAGATAGGTAGTTTGTTCCAGAGTATGGGAAGTTTCTGGGACAGGAATCTATCCATCCAGCATATTCTGTGTATTGTAGTGACAAGGTTTAGGTCCCCAGAGTGTGTAGTTCAGAGGGATTGGGATTTCTTTAAGTGGAGCATGTCCAATAGCTCTGGGTTTGACATAGCTTTTTATGTTAGGCAGAGATCACCTCTGAGTAGGCTATATGCGACAGAGTAAAGCTGGAGTTTTTTGAGACTGTCTGTGTAGGGCATCTGTTTGAGGTTGGTAATCCTCTTTGTGAGGTATTTCTGCAGCCTTTCCAGTTGTTGTAGATGTCTTGTGAGGTACATACCAAAATGGGCTAATGAGTGATGAGTAGAGGGACACAATGACCTCTTTTTTCCTGGATGAGAAACTTTTTGTGATGAGGTCTGCCACGTAGAAGGATTTCCTGACTACTGTGGCGATGTGATTACCAAAGGAGAGATTACTGTCCACCTGTGTCCCAAAGTCTCCTATCACACTTTCGGTGTTAAGTAGACTACCACCTATGTGGTAGCTCATGGGTACAGGGTTTTTACCAAAGGGGATGACAATGCACTTTTTGGCACTGAGCTTGATGCCATGGATTTGACACCAGGCACCTGTCTCAGTGAGGCCCTTTTGTGGGATGTCCACATCATTAGGAGTTTCAGTTATGTCTCCTAGTTTGTAGTCATCTGTGAACTTTGTTAGCCAAGGACCTTCTGTCTTAGCCTGTACTTCAGAAAAGTAGATACCAAACAGGAGAGGACCCAGGACTGAACCCTGTGGTACTCCACTTGTCACTGGTCTGAAGTTGGATTTGGAGTCTGCTACTTTCACAGTAGGCATTCTGTCAGTGAGCCAGTTGTCAACCCATCTTGTGACATAGGGATTTATACCTAGCTTAGTGAGTTTATCTATAATTCCAGAGTGGGCAATGGTGTCAAAAGTCTTGGTGAGATCTAGATAGGCTGTGTGAACCACCTTACCCTCGTCTATGTCTTTGGTGACTGCTTCAAAGAAGTCTATCAGGTTTAGGAGATATGATCTGCCTTTTACAAACCTGAACTGGGTAGGGTCCAGAGTTTGGAGATTACCAATGTCTTTGTTTATAAGTTCCATAATGATACGTTCCATGGTCTTGCTGACCAGGCTTATTAGGCTAATGGGGCGGTAGTTCCCGGGGTCTGTGATGGCTCCCCCTTTGTTGAGTGGGATAACCATCACTGTGCACCATTCAGTGGGCACAAAGTCTGAGGTAAGGCTATGATTGAACATGGTGATTAGGTGGGGTGCCAGTTCATTCTGTAGTTTGTGTAGAACACAACCTGGGATGCTGTCAGGTCTCATGGATGCTGTGTTCTTGGCTTTGGAGAGTGTGTTTTTTTACCTGTGCAGCCATGATTACAGGAACTTTGCATTCTTCCGGTATAGAGCTTGGCCCTTTAAGGGGGTGAGAGGGTGGTAAAGTTAGCACTGAACCTATCTGCCAGGATGTTGGCAATATCAGTTGGTTCTGTATATTTAGTGCCATTGTGCTGTAACTCAGAGCAGATCTGAGTGTTGCCATTGAGATTCTTGACATAGCTATAGAATGCTTTGTGGTTGTCTTTAGAATCAGTGGCAATTTTGTTTTTATAGCTAGCTTTGGAGGATTTTATGAGGGATCCCAGCTTCTTACTGAGGCTGACCAGGGAGTTCCTCCAATCATGGAATTTTACTCTTTTTTTGCAACAGTTTCTTTCTTCTGTTGTACAGTTTGTTTATGGCAGGGGACCACCGGATTGGCTTCTTTTTTTTGGAGGATAGCATCTTGGTTCTGTTAGGGATAGCACGATCCATGCACTTGTGTAACTGCTTATAAAGTGCATTTGTGTAGGCTTCAGCAGTCGTACCTCTATTGTTCGTCTGCATGGGTGTTGTGAAGTTTGCCACTTTGTCTTAAGAAGCGTGAAGTTGGCTTTGGAGACATTTTTTACAGTGGTTTCCCTAATGGGGGTGGGGGGGGGGCAGGATGTGGATGGCTAGGGTATTTAGCTTGTGGTCGGATCTGACCAACAAGGAATTGACCTCTGGTGTGGGACACCGGTCGCCCATGTTGGTAATGACCAGGTCTAGTATATTGTTGCCCATGGTGGGGGTGTGGATAAGTTGATCCAAGGCACTGAAATTTATGAATTCCAGAAAACATTGAGCAAAAGAGTTGGTACATGAGTAGTTTTCCCAGATAATGGTGGGGTAGTTGAAATTGCCCATTATTAGGATGTTGGGTTGCACCCTGATATTTTCCAGTGTATCAAGAAATGAGGAGTGGAAATCCTGGGGCATGGTGGGGGATCTGCAGCAAGTTACAATTTGAATTAAGGTCTTGCCCAGAGTTAGTTACTTGGATAATTTTGGATGCATTATGCTGAGCAATTAGCCTGGAGGTATGGATATCCTTAATGAATATGGACACGCCTCCACCTTTAGTGTTTCGGTCCAGCAGAAATAAGTCCATATGAAAGCTATGCTACAGAGTAAAGCATGCATACCTGCTTTTACAGTTCAGATATGCATTCCCAAGTTCATACAAATGTATGATATAGCAACTAATCCCTCTATAACTGTTAAGTCTTCAGTAACAGTACTTTACATAATTATGCTTACTTACCACATGCTTCCTGCATCCTGGCCAATCACCTTGCATGGGACCTCACATTCAAGGCCCTCTATTCTGCAGCAGTTGAAAAAAGAAAAAAGAAAAAGCATTATGAATACCAGTTTTTACCATATTCAGCTTGGATATTTACAAGTACTAAATGTAAATCATACATGCACATCTCTAGGGTGTTCCCTGCCTCACACTCCTTAATCCACCTATCAAGGGTATCCTTTTCCTCTGGCAGAGGTTATTATAATGGTGACAACATTGTTCCCCAGTGTGCAGGATACCTGTTGCACTGATAAGAGCCCTTCCCCAATTTATCCAAGGCTTCATAGGTTCATAGGTTCATAGGTTCATACTAGGCTATCTGCCCTAAGGCATTTTTAAGCCTAGCCAGAGTGTGTTTGGCTTTCGCCACCCATTTTAAATTAATTTTGCTATGCCCTTTTTCGAGGTTAGTATACTGTGCCTCTGTCTAACAGTGACACAGAAGTGATACCCGGGGTAAACCTACGACCCCCCCATCCACTCATCAAGATTCCTCTTGAAGAGATTCAATGAGGGATTCTGCCTAACCTGAACTGGCATTTTATTCCAGAGTGAAGGGAGCCTCTGGGTTATGAATCTGTCCCTCCAGCATGTCCTATTTATTTCAGTGCTGAGGTTCAAGTCTCTCGAGCGCGTAGATCGATGGGATTTGGATTTTCTGAGGTGCAGCATGTCCATTAATTCCGGATTGGACATGGCTTTATACGTCAGGCACAGATCGCCTCTGAGCAGGCGGTATGCCACTGAGTAGAGCTGGAGTTTCTTTAACTGGGCAGCATATGGCATCTGTTTGAGCCCTTTGATCCTCTTGGTGAGGTACTTTTGGGGTCTTTCCAGTTGCTGCAGGTGTCTGGTAAGGTACATCCCAAAAGGGGCATTGTACTCAATTATGGGCCTGATGAGGGATGAGTAAAGAGGCACGATGACCTCCCTGATCTAGATGTGAATCCCTTCATGATTAGGTGGGCTATATAAAATGTTTTTCTAACCACTTTGGCCACGTGGTTGTCAAATGAGAGATTGCTGTCAACCTGGGTCCCCAGGTCCCTAATTACTTCTTACGTTCTTAATGGATTACCACCTATGTGGTAATTTGTGGGCACTTTGTTTTTGCCAAAGGGGATGACTATACACTTTTTGGCATTTAGCTTGAGGCCATGGCTCTGGCACCAGTTGTCTGTTTCTATGAGGCCCTTTTGGAGGATGCTTGTGTCGGCTGGAGAGTCGATTATGGTGCCCAGTTTGCAGTCATCTGCGAACTTGGTCAGCCACAGTCCTTCCGTGTTGGCCTGTACCTCCGAGAAATATATACCGAACAAGAGAGGTCCCAGGACTGAGCCTTGTGGGATGCCACTTGTAACTGGTTTGGAGTCTGACATGGCTCCAGCAATTCTAACCATGTGGGTTCTGTCCTGAGCCAGTTTGCAACCCATCTAGTGACATAGGGGTTTATATTTAAGCTGGTGAGCTTATCTATAATGCCCGAGTGGGGTATTGTATCAAAGGCTTTTGCGAGGTCCAGGTAGGCTGTGTGGACCACCTTCCCTTCGTCAATGGCCTTGGTGACTGTTTCAAAGAAATCGACCAGATTTAAGAGGCAGGATCTGCCCTTAACAAAGCCAAACTGGGTAGGATCCAGTGTCTGTAGGTCCCCAATATCTTTATTTATGAGGTCCATGATGATCCTTTCCATAGCTTTGCAGACCAAGCTAGTCAGGCTTATGGGGAGATAGTTTCCAGCATCCGTTGAGGCACCACCTTTGTGGAGAGGGACCACTGTTGATGTATGCCACACTTTGGGTACATATCCTGTGGTAAGGCTGAGATTGAACAGTAGCTTTATGTTTGGGTTTAGCTCTTCTTGGAGTTCATGTAGGACGCAGCCTGGGACACTGTCTGGTCCCATTGATGCTGTGTTTTTTGCTTTGGAGAGGGCGGCTCTTACCTGAGCATCTGAGATATCAGGGGGGCAGCACTCTGCTAGGATAGATATTTGCCCTTTTGGTGGGGAGGGGGGGGAGAAGTTTGCGCTGAACCTGTCAGCTAGGATGTTGGCAATGTCTGTGGGTTCTGTGTATTTTTTGTCATTTTGGACTAATTCTGAGCATATCTGGGAATTCCCACCCAGGTTCCTAACATAACTAAAGAAAGCCTTGTGATTATCCTTAGTGTCCTGTGCAATTTTTCTCTCGAAGCTGGCCTTAGATGATTTTATGAGTGCCTGTAGTTTTTTGCTAACACTGATCAGAGATGCCTTCCCTTTTTGGGATTTTGCTCTATCATATAGTAGCTTCCTCCTTCTATTGTATAGTTTGTTTATGGCTGGGGTCCACCAGACAGGACGCCTGCCTTTGGAGGATTGGGTCTTGGTTTTATTTGGGATTGCATGATCCATGCATTCCTGAAGGTGTTCATAGAATGCGTTTATAAAGGATTCTGCGGTCTGGGCCGTATTTTCCACAGGCCGGGGGCTTTGAAGGATTCCACCTCGGTTTTGAGGAGTGTGAAATTTGCTTTAGAGAAGTTTTTCACTGTGGTTTTCTGGGCAGGGGGTGGGGTCGGGATGTGAATATCCAGTGAGATTAGTTTATGGTCTGATCTTACCAGTGAGGGATACACTTCTGGTCTGGAGCATAGAGTCCCCATGTTGTTGATGATCAGGTCCAGTATGTTTTCCCCAATTGTGGGAGTGGTAACAAGTTGTTCCATAGCATTTGAGTTTATAAATTCTAGGAACCTTTGAGCTAGGGTGTTGGAGCTAGAGTAATGCTCCCAGTCTATGTTTGGGTAGTTGAAGTCGCCCAATATAATGGTGTTTGGAGAGACCTTCATATTTTCCAGTGTTCTCAGGAAGGCCGAGTGGGGTTCCTGGGTTTGGGAGGGTGGTCTGTAGCAGGCTATAAACTGGAAGGCAGTTTTACCCACTGTTAGTTGCACATGGATAGTCTCTGATGCTTCATGCTGTGCCACCAACCTGGAGGTGTGGGTATCTTTGACGAATATTGATACTCCCCCTCCTTTTCTGGTTTGGTCCAAGTTTTGGGGCCGAAAAGCATGGTATGAGGTATAACCTGGTAGTGCTGGGCTGCTCTCGGGAGCCTTGAACCAGGTTTCTGTTACTGCACAGATATCGATGTTCTCCATGCTAAGGAGAGTTTCGAGTGCATGAATCTTGAGGTTTAGACTTCTGGCGTTGAGTAGCATTACTCTTAGTTTCTTATCCCTTGTGATTTATATTGTGAGCCGGTATAGTTTTCCTGCACCAGGTGGGGCCCATGATACTTAACTAGGAGCCCAATAAAGACCTTGAACTGCTGGACACTCCAGCACTGCGCTCTGAATCACACACCATCTCCTACACCTGACATATCTGCACACGTTCAAGCTCAATGTCTAAAGTGCAATTCCTGCCAATTCACCTTTAAATATCATGTTTTCCCACCAATTGCTCTTACTGATAGTGTGCACTGTCTACATTTTGATGCATATGAAACAGCTGCTCGCAACTTATCATTGTGCAAACACAGTAAAACAAGTATATTGGTTTGCGTGATGCTAAGCAGTGTGCACCTTTTTTGAATGTATCAGAAAATAACTTTCAACCAATGCAATTCCATAGTTATTTTGTTAGATTATCACTTTATTTGTATAAGCTGCAATGTCACAACAGTATAAATACAGTCTGCATATCTTGGACTAGGTCCCAGGACCATCTGCACTGCAATCCAGTGCTCTACACATGTCGCCACAGGATTTGTTACACATAGTTATGTATTTTAGTAGTCATTGTTAAGTTGATGGTATGCTTATAGAGCAGGCCCACTTATTGGGTTTGCATGCTGTCCAGCAGTGCTGAGCAATAGCAATACAAAGCATCCAGTTTCTATTTTTGGATGTCTGGGTCATGTCTCATACATGGGTGATCATTGCACAAACGAGGTACACATAGCCAAACACCTCGGCGCATTGTGCAAACATGGCAAAAGTAAAAAAAAAAAATAGGAGGAAAGCCAGGCTATACAGATATAATTAGTTCTGGCAGTTTTACCAGGGTTTTGGCTTATATTTTTGCAATACTCTTCTTGTAATAATCATTTGGGATGGTAGTCACTAAATAATGACAGACTATTTCGTTTCAGACTTTATAATCTTCAGAAGATGCATGCTAAAGCATATCCATTTATTCTCTCAACTTTCCAAGTTTGTAGGGGCAGTATGCTGCTATGTCCTTATTTTTCAGCCTTTACCCCACTTTATTTAAAGGTTTTGTATAGATTTCTTGCTCTAAGAGATTGAGACGTAGGGGAGCCGACTTTCTGTGTTCTCCTACACCAACACCACTGGGACTCACCACAAAACCTCACTTAGGTGTGCCGCGCATCATTAATATGCATTGTGAATTGCCGAGAGCACATTGTGATCATGCAGATGGATACACTCTGTGTAGGCTCTACACGGAGCATACATGGAGTTTATTGAATCCTGCAGATTGTTTTAAAAAAACATGTTTTCAAGTTTTTCTTTCACATAATCAAACACCTTTTTATCTGACACCATACATGCCAGTCTCACAAATTGGCCTTTTACAAGGCTTCTCTTTTGTGAAAAAGAGTGGACACTCTTAAAATGTAAGTAACTGTTTCAAAAAGTGGGTTTCTGTAAGTGTTAGAGGAAAACCTGTTTGTACACTTATTAATGGTAGTGCCCAAATAATTTACCTGTTTGCTATCTAGATAATGAATGAATTTCAAAAAGGGAGTGCTTTGACTGATGAAATTTATAAAGTTTGGAATTAAGCTCACCTCACTTGACCATAGAAGTTGAGAATTGATGCAACCTGCCCTTGGGGAGGATTGAATGATTTGGTATCTTTAACATCTGTATTAACGCAAAAAGCTCTGAAATTATAGGTTTGCAAGTGTGACACACAAATAAGATTGGTTTATATAGAATGTATATAGATACATATACATGTACATATGTATATAGATTTTTAAATATCAGTCACATCATAGAACATCAACGGTCACCCGTTTGTATATGTATATATAATATACTACTTATACATATTTTAAACATTTACCATATACAGTACTGTAGTGCTTTTAATGTTGAGATCTATCTTAGTTAATGTTTGAGTGCTTCATTTTCAGATTTTCATTTTTATTATTGTTTTAAAATCATTGGTTAAAGTTAATTGTGTCTCGTGCTGTCATTGGTGGAAGTTAGTATAAAAACTGATTCAACTGCACTGAGTATTATTCTGATTAAGTCCATTCTTTACAGGATGAAAAGCTACTGATGAATTTTTTTACAAGTTAAATAAATTGTGCTTTACACTATTGTGGTATCTTTGGCTTCCTTTCTGGAGCTGACCACTTATTACCTTGTGGTGGATTTCTTATGTGATTTTGGATAGAGATACAGTCTCCGTTAATCTTTGTATGAGTATTTTTTTAATATTCAGCCATCAACCCATTCTCTATGTAAGAATGGTTGACACCCCAAGCCATTTTTGGACTGTGACCATGCTTACCTTAACTAAAATGTGTATATCAGTATCTGGGATAGTTTAATCTGGTGGCATGGGAGAGGAATATCACAGAAAACAGGGGACAACAAATGGGGTGCAGAAGGTAAGAGTGGCACAGAGTACATGCACAATATCTGTTACATTCTTTAAAGAGCATGACAGCTGTCCAGCAGAAACAGACTCAAATCAATGTCACTGCCCTGCTGGGGTTGGGGAAGGAATTAGAGCACCTTCACATCTCTTCTACCATACCTGTACTTTGCCCTTGAATAAAACAGTTGAAGTTTGTGCACAGTGCCGTTGCTTCTTTGTTGGCATCCCCATCAGGTGTTTGATGCAGTTGGAAAGTAAGTGGTTGTGCCCATGGCCAGGGAAGTGCCTACATCATGTTTCTGCTGTGCTCTATTGCTCAAATGAGAATGAATGCTGCAAGTAGGATTTCTAGTGAACTGGTTAAGCAACCATTGATAGGTCTTTGGTTGGATTTAGCCTCAGTGCTGCTTTGAAGCAAACAGAAATCTATATAGCTCTTTCTGTACTTTTTTAAAGTTTTGGAAAAGTGGCAGGCCTATGTTTTATTTTCAGTCAGCACTATTGAAGGTTTATATTTACTTTTCATTTTATATTTCACCTTTTCATTTAGAATGTTCAAGATTTCTCATTTAGCAAGTACAAGATATTGACTTTTGAAAGCTGACATGATGGTATTTTATCAAAATGTAGGTGTAAATACACTGATTTTTTTTTTTTTTTTTTTTTGGAGTAGCGATTATCATGTAGCAGTGTCAATGGCTCAGCAGGTGACAAGCTTAGTTTTTCATGCTAGATGACTAGAAGATTCTGAGTTCTATTCCCTCACCAGGTTCTTAGGTTCATCTGGTCTGGCAGTTATCACAGAGAATTAAAATTATGAACTGTTAACAAGCTACTTCCTGCAGTCCATAGTTTAATTCCCTCAGCCTCAGTTTCCCTTACTGTGTGTCTCTGAGCAAGTCAACTAATCAGCTAGTGCTCTGGGGAGATTGGAATAGGTTCCTCAATGATCTTCTGGACTACACACCTAGCATTAGCAACTACCTTTGACCTTATCACTGCAAGCTACTGCACAGCTTTATAATTCTTAATAACCATTCATAAAATATGTCAAGTCCATTTTCTAAGCATGTGGTAGACTTTTAGAAGAAATCTGTGTGCCAGCTGAATCCAAGGATAGAGAATTTATCTCATTATCCATAGCTCTTTGCATAGATTGACTAATGTGTACTTACAGATAATTAATCTATTTGGCCTATATGACTACATAACCTGTTGTATTTTGATCCCTGTTAAAGTCATTTTGTCATAAAGCACTAAGGGGTTTGATTACTTTTGTTTCTGAACAGAAAACAGGTGAACTGTAGTGTTTGCTCTGGAATCTGTATATTCGCTTTGTACATTTTAACACTTAAAAAATATAAACCACTTTTACATGTGTGCCATGCCCCTGTAGGTTACTATGTTAATACTGGCCATTTGAAATTGCCATAGTGCCAAAATCACTCTGCATTCATTGTCTAAGATATACTGTTGTGTGGCTGCTGCCTTAGAGGACCTTTTTTGTGATTTCAACTACCT
The DNA here is from genome assembly GCF_019279795.1 of Protopterus annectens. NCBI lineage: Eukaryota > Metazoa > Chordata > Ceratodontiformes > Protopteridae > Protopterus > Protopterus annectens. The sequence goes on along the minus strand of NC_056729.1, from coordinate 762,194,349 downwards.
GCATGCTCGAGCATTAGTCACGTATGTGTCTGAACACGCTGCTTCTCACCTAGTAGCATAAAAAAATAAAGCACTTCTGATGGTGAAATGCTGGCAGTGCTAAGCTGTAGTGCTATTCAGGAAGGCAGTTAAGGTGCCTTACAGTTCCTGGGTTTCTGAAAATGTACATGAAGACAAGATTTGCATCTCTGTTCATTATGCACATTCTAATGTGTGTGGGCTAGGAGTGTGACTAACAAGGGGCTGAGGGCGGGGTGCGAAATGAGTGTCCCTCCCCAGGTACTGGCCTTATTTGCAACAGCTCCAGTGTGTGATTTTGTTTATTACTGCTTATGTCCTAATCAACCTAAGATAGAATCATCCAACAGTGTGGTCTGGTGAAGATAAACACATATTAAAAGGATGATTCCTTACAGTGATCCCTTGCAAGAAAAATACATTTTTGGATGATGTCATCCTTCATTCAGAGGAGTAAGAATCTCACTTACCTAAACGGCAGGTTGTGTTACAATCCATAATACAGGCAGGCATAAATGTAAATTTGGGCATGGTGGAAGCCAAGTAGTTTGGGTACCTTATAGGGTACTCTAAAGGAAGAGTGGTGATAACAGTCCAACTATTAAAAACAGAGGCTATAAAATGCTGATCTACACCCTCTAGCAAGAGATAGGTGAAGGCTTTTCTCGGACTAGCTGGGTATTACAGACATGTTGTTCCAAATGTTTTGACTATTGCCTATCCTTTTTCATGTCTCACAAGATGGAATGTCCATGTCAAGATAAAACACTCTATTGAGGCCATAGGCACTGGAAGCTGTTGAAGACTGGGGGGCGGAGGGTGAGAGGGGCACTTAGTGATCTAAAAAGGGCAGTTTTATTAACTATTTACTACCACAACATAGCTTCACTTGGAGGACATTTTAAGCTTAGCCAATTCCCTTTTGGTCCTTGAATTAACATTTTCTGATTGGTCTTACCTATCCCATGCCTAATAATTGTATATTAGCCCTAGTGAGAATAACTGTGATCATACCATAAATAATTTGAGGGGACCCATGTAAGGAATTCAGCATTTAGGAACTGTCTCTATCTATTAGTGGCATGCGGGACAATCCTGGAGTACATTTTCTATTACCTATCCTTAGATCCAAGTTGCATTTGAATATGGATGGATGAGCTTTGTTTTATTTTTATGGATAGTCTGTTCTGGAACAGTGGTAGCCTCTGTGATAACATATCCATCTCTCCACAACATTCGGTTTAGATACCCGGACTGAGTATTTCTGATGCCATTTGACTTGCTGATGTTCAGTAGGTCCATCTGTAATAGGTCGGGGGATGCTTTGTTTGCCAGACATGTCCCCTCTAAGCACTCTGTAGGATACTGAGTATAGTAATAAATCTTTGAGGTGGTCCATGCAAGACCTATTGTTTAGGACTTGTATACTTTTAGTAAGGTATCTCTGAAGGTATTCCAGTTGTTGCATGGGGCTGGACAGATACATGCCAAAGTGGGCATTATACAAAATGACTGACCTAATGAGAGCTTTGTAGAGGGGACAACAACATCTCTAGATCTAGTCACAATCAATTTGTTTATAAACTGTGCAATATAGAAAGGCTTCTTATGACTCTGGGCAGATGTTGGTCAAAAGTTAGGTCACTGTACACACAAGTTCCCAAATGCCAAACAATCGGGTCAGTTCTCAGAGGGCATTGTCATGATTTTGACACCAGTTATTATTTGGGACAAACCTTCCTACATGATGGTTAAGTCATTTGGGGATTCAATAATTGCTCCTAGCTTGCAGTCATCTCAGACTTAGCCGGATAAAGCCCTTTGATATTTCCTTTTACTTTTGAGATGTATATGCCAAACAGAAAAAGTCTCAGCACCGAATCCTGGGAGACTCCGTTGGTGACTGGTCTTTTCCCCTATTTTGGTCTCCTGAATCCTGTGAGCAAGTTGACAATCCACCTATGCAGACACATTCATGCTCCTACAACCATGTGCAGACATACTCATGCTCCTACAAACACGTGCAGACATACTCATGCTCCTACAAATACGTGCAGACATACTCATGCTCCTGCAAACACGTGCAGACATACTCATGCTCCTACAAACACATGCAGACATACTCATGCTCCTACAACCATGCGCAGACATACTCATGGTCCTACAACCATGCACAGACCTCATGGTCCTACAACCATGCACAGACATACACACACTCATGCTCCTACGACCATGCACAGATATGTACACACACACCTATGCAGACACATTCATGCTTCTACAACCATGTGCAGACATGTACACACACACCCATGAATGCTCACTCACACACACCTATGCAGACACATTCATGCTCCTACAAACAGGCACACACATGTATATACACACACACAAACTCCCAGATCCATGCAGATGCATTCATGCCCCTACATACATACACACACAGCTGGTTACATTATACCTACCTGTAGTTACACTATGACCTAATATCCATCCGGAGCAGTGAATGGGCTTACACCTTCCGAAGATGGTGTGCACATTTTCCTCCTCATATCCAAAATAATTTGGTAGATCAAATCTCTTAATTAGTCTACTACATTATTGTGGTAACAGCACCATTTCTAGTTGAGGGCATTTGGCTGATTGGCTTTAGAGACAAGAGGAGTAAAAGAGGGACTGCATGTAAAGAAGACAGGGGAGGCAACTGCACAGACAGTAATATGAGCTGAAGGTTCTTTTTTGTAGAATGTTTGACCCCCTGCCTCTGACAGTCATTTGCTACAAGGGCTACTGTCTTCCTCTGACAGGTCCACTGAATCCAGTTAACCTCTCCTGGACTAACTCCAACCATGCTCATGATCTCTTGAGTGCATGTAAAACCTACTAACTGCCTCTGCATACAAATGGGCTAAACATCTGCTGATCTTGGAGACCCTGCTACAGATAATTACGTCATTCACATTTATCCTTAAAAAATACATATTCCAGTCAAGCACATGCCTCTGTTCTGAGTCCAAAGACCAAACTGAGGAATAACTATTGAATCTACTACTGATAAAATATGTATTTAGTTAGCCGTATGAAGAGAACAATTTTTATGTTGTTTGTATTTGTATACAAGAAAGTCATCTGAAAAGAAACATTTTCAAAGGAAACATAGGGAGGAAAGCTCTTGATGATAACATTCTATCATATATACAGTATATTTGAATATTTATTACAGCATATAACCTTCAGAAACAGAGCAGCACATAGTCGTCAGAAACAGAAACGGAGCAGCACATAGCCTTCAGAAACAGAAATGGAGCAGCAGCATAGCCTTCAGAAACAGAAACGGAGCAGCACATAGCCTTCATAAACAGAAATGGAGCAGCAGCATAGCCTTCAGAAACAGAAATGGAGCAGCATATAGCCTTCATAAACAGAAACGGAGCAGCACATAGCCTTCAGAAACAGAAATGGAGCAGCACATAGTCTTCAGAAACAGAAACAGAGCAGCACATAGCCTTCATAAACAGAAACAGAGCAGCAGCATAGCCTTCAGAAACAGAAACGGAGCAATGCATAGCCTTCAGAAACAGAAATGGAACAGCAGCATAGCCTTCATAAACAGAAACGGAGCAGCACATAGCCATCAGAAACAGTAATGGAGTAGCACATAGCCTTCAGAAACAGAAACGGAGCAGCACATAGCCATCAGAAACAGTAATGGAGTAGCACATAGCCTTCAGAAACAGAAATGAGCAGCACAGCCTTCATAAACAGAAACAGAGCAGCACATAGCCTTCAGAAACAGAAACAGAGCAGCGGTATAGCTTTCAGAAACAGAAATGGAGCAGCACATAGCCTTCAGAAACAGAAACAGAGCAGCACATAGCCTTCAGAAACAGAAATAGAGCAGCAGCATAGCCTTCAGAAACAGAAACGGAGCAGCACATAATCTTTATAAACAGAAAAGGAGCAGCACATAGCCTTCAGAAACAGAAATGGAGCAGCACATAGCCTTCAGAAACAGAAACGGAGCAGCAGCATAGCCTTCAGAAATGGAGCAGCAGCATAGGCTTCAGAAAAGCACTTCTCCTTACCGTGGGTGAATCTGACAGCAGGGTTTAGCAATGATGTGATTGAGAACATTACTTCTCCACACACCCCCTTCATAAATAGAAATGGAGCAGCAACACAGCCTTCATAAAAGCACTTCTCCTTACCACATTTTCTGCACACTTTTGTGTTTAAAAGTCACGTTAGCGTGTGACGCACACAGGAGTCCTCCTTAAAGGAAAACAAGTCCTCAGCTGTAAAAGTGTGGGGGGGGCGCTCCACCCCCTCATTCTATGGTTCTGACACCTATGATTGTAGTAGATAGAGCATTTAATAAACTAGATGAGTTTCTATATTCAGAACCTGTTTTATCAATTTCTGGTTTTATGAAAATGTTTACCTTGTACCTTGACACATCCGAGGTCAGTATGGGGAAGGGCTATCCTACTTTTAGGAAGAGAAACACCTTGTATGCTATATCAATCAGAAGCTAAATGATGCAGAACACAGATGAAATCAGTTATTGAAAGAGAGTGTTTAGCTGTAAAGTTGGAGTTTTTGCCTTCAAATCTTGTTTGTTAGGCATAAACTTTAATTTGGTAACAGATAATTCACATTCACAAAGATAAAATGCACAAACTGTTGATAGTACAAAGCTGTGGTAGTGGGCAGTACCTCTACTACCCTTTCAGTATAGAGTGGCTCACTGTTAGAAAAATATGTATTTAAACATGTATAAAGTGCTAGTTTAAAAGCAAGTAGTATATAATGCATTTTATTCTATTTACAATATGGCAATAAGAATGATTTTACATGTAGTTGCTTGAAGCTTTGGAGCTGCAGTGTATTTGAACTCTGACCCTGGCAGTAGCTAGCCCAGCAAGCTTATGTTTCTCACTAATGATTATCTGCTGGGTCAGGAAAATTGAATGTATAAAGCATTGAATATTCTTATTCCTTCCTCTGAGATAATTGACCTTGTGAATGTATCAGAGATAAGACACATCTGCTAAAAAGTAAAGTTGTAGAAGAACAAAGAAGTGTATTGCCAGAGTGAACCACCATTGTATTCGAGCTAGCCTGAGACCTTGGAAGAGTAACATTTACAGAAAGACATTATAATGAACCAGGTGCTTTGCAAGGCTGTATTATTCCCATGGGAAAACTTTTTAAAATGTATAACATCAGCTTTTTCTTATGAATAGAATATTGTAGACCATAGTGATGTAGGTGCCCTGTGACTAACCACGTCAGTAAGGTGGGCACGGCCTAAATGTAAGACTATATAAAATTGTGTACTTCCTGCATCATGTCAGACAAAACTCTGTACTTGTATGGTTTTTGCCTCCTGGTGTACACTAGTAAACTTTTGCATCTGAGCCTCCTGTGTTGTTATCATTTGTTTTTATTTAACAGTTTGGTCCTCCTTGAACCGAATTCCTTGGTAAGCTGCAGATCAGAGTGTATCGGTGGTTGAATACTGCAGGAGAAGTTACCAAAAGGGTTCTTCTTGCAACACAAAGACCTCCGACTGAATTGTCGTCTTGAGAGGCTGGCCACTTTCTGATCTGCGGCCAAAGAGCGGTCTCGAACTGGTCGACCCAGGAGGCTCAGGTAGGAAAATATTTGCCTTTTTCTGTTTTAGATCAGGGACTAGGTTACAGTAAATGTTGTCATAGATTTGTTATACAGATCAGGGACAAAAGGAAATTACTGTATATTTTGTCAGAGATCAGGAAAACAGAATAAGGTAGACAGTTATTCTAGATAAACTGTGTAAGGATCTGAAATACCACGTGGTGAAAAGGGTTACGTAACATTTTTTAGAATGGGAAATCAGTGCACTAAAAAATCGCGAGATCCGCCCCTAACTGATGACGCAAAATATATGCAATTACAACGGGCTGATAATGTAAGGTATTATACAAAATGGGTTAATAAATACGGATTTGATGGTAAATTAAACAAGATTTCATTAGTTAAACTTTTAAAACAGCTTAAATCTGACGCAGAAGGTCAGGCAAAAAAACAACAGCGATTAGGCATTCCTCAAGCACACAGGTGGATTGAGGAAGTAAACCGAAGGGAACAGAAAACTAAAAATACAAAAACATTATTTTTAGACAAAGAGGATAATAATACAGTAATAGCGACCCTCCTCCGCCCCCTCCAATGCCTTTTTCAGGATATGAAGCAGGAGGACAAGCTGGTCCACCTCCACGTTATCCTGAAGTTACAAGAGTACTAAAACCATTTGTTAGAGATCCTATTGAAACTAGGTCCCGGACACGTAAAACACTAGGGGGCACAGACTTATATCAAATAGGGAAAAATACACTAGAAGAAAGTGAGGAAGAAATCTGTCCACTGATCGAGGTACCAAATCCTCAGGCAGGACAGGAAGGGCAGGACCCAACTCTCCTAGTATATAGACCATGGACACCGGAAGATATTCGCAAAGCTACAGAGGGAATCCCTCATCCAAAAGTTAATTACACAAAGTTTTTACAAGATTTACAAGGTATGAGACTAAGTTACCACTTAAATGGGGAAGAAGTAGAAAAGGTAGTTAGACAGATTGTGGGTCCAGAATGGCACATGATTTGTGGCACCTGGAATCCTCGTAATGCAGAGCTTAAACCACTCCCACATAGTGACGCAGAATTAGACAACAGAGTCAAAGGTCTTACAGACCGAATTTCTGAAAAATGGAAACCTAGAGCAGATTGGACTTGCATTAATCAATGCATACAGCAAGAGAATGAAACTGTAGATGGGTACTATGGTAGATTATTGAATGTTTCAATAACCATAGTGGTATGGCTATTCCTGAAAATCAGACACATGATACCTCATATGAACAGCAACTGAAAAATGCGTTTTGAAAGTTTGCATTGCACCTATCAGTAGCTTTATTACAAAGCATATGATAGATCATCGAACAAGTAGGCTACAAGCCTTACTTGAATATGCCAGACATGCTGAAAGACACTTTAATAGTAAAAAGAAAAGAAGACACAGGTCTTCACAGCTGAAGACGGAGCAGAGGTCTTTGTAGTACAGTCAGGTAAAAGGGTAAGAAAAATACCCAGGAAATAGACAATCTGACAAAAGGTCAGAAGATTTTGAAGAGAGAAAAAGAAAGGTGAGTGCTTTAAGTGCGGAAGAAAGGACATTTAGCAAGGGATTGCAGGCTAAATAAAAGGTGACTACAGAAAATAAAGATGATGAGGACTGACTATATGATAGTGATGAAAATCAAAAATCATCAAGGAAGAAAAACAAACAAAGGACAAACGTAAATGTAGTGGAAGGAACAGAGGAAGTGCAGGCAGATGTAGAGGATGAAGAAAGTGAAATTTTAGATTTAGCATTACTGAGCTTGGAGCTCTATTTGGCAGACACAAAACCGGAAGTTACACTTCTGGTGGAAGGAAGGGAAGTGAAATTCTTGTGTGACTCAGGAGCATCACGAACTTTGATACACCCTTCAAAGTTACCAGAATATTCTGAATCACCTGACTATATATTAGTGAAAGCAGCAAATGGACAGCTATATAGGGAGCCACTCTCCCATGATATAGCAATAACTGACCCTGTTTCAGGCATGACTCAGAAAAGTAAAATTGTAGTTTCTGCAAAATGTCCAGTAAACCTACTGGGAAGAGATCTTATGCAGATATTTGGCATAGCGGTAGTTCCCACTATGCAGGGTATGGAAGCACAAAGACAAATGGATACTTTTGTGGTGCGACCGGAGGGTGAAACCTTTACTGGTACAGCCAGGACCTAGTTACGACTGGTCCAGGGCAGTGACCAAGAACTGATGAATGTAGCCATCAGTAAGGCCCCTCCCTTGACACTGATCAACAGCATTTGTTACATTGTACTCTATACTACTGTAGCATGCCAGGACCTGATAAAGAATATGAGCAAGAATTGTTCAAAAATCCTGCTAACAGATTAGTATTACGAAACCTGTATTGGGATACTGAGGGAAACAGTGTGGTAAGCTGTTCACTACCTCAGGAATTCATGACACTGTACAAATCTAATAGACTACCACATGTCAGCTTGACAAAAATAAGAATGTGAGATGGGCAGACTTAGGAGAAAAAGTAACAAGATGGGAAAAACAAACTGATTTAGAATTATCAGAACAGGGAATACAAAAACAGAAATTGAATTGGCTAACACAGACACATCCAGCTGTACACTTACAAACTAGTGAAGACAGCTGATTAGCATTCTTATTAGAAGAAGAAAAAGCCTTGTGTGATATACCAAACATTCTTTGGTCAACAGGTAAATCAGATGTAGGACTTATTCAAACAGCAGGACCAGTAACTATTACACCAAAATCAGCATTTAGACCACAAAAGACAATACCCTTGAGGACAGATGCAGAGCAAGGAATCAAGCCTATAATAGCAGCATTACTCAAGGAAGGACAACTGGTAGAATCTCTTGATTCACCATGTAACACCCTCTATTTCCTGTTAAAAAGCAAACGGGAATGGCGGATGGTACAGGATTTACAAGCTGTAAACAATGCAATAATACCCAGAGCACCTACGGTGCCAGACCCACACACCTTGTTGAATGATTTAAAACCACAACAAAAATATTTTACTGTGGTAGATATAAGCAATGCTTTCTTTTCAATACCTATACATCCTGATAGCCAGTATTGGTTTGCATTTACATTTCAGGGTAAAAGATATACCTATACTCGGCTACCGCAGGGATATTGTGAAAGTCCAGCGATATTTGCACAAGAAATGGCAAGCAACCTGGCAGGGTTTACTCCACCGGGAGGTAGTCAGAATCTACTTTATGTAGATGACATCTTGCTAGCAGCCCCTACCCAGCATCAATGCAGGGAAGATACGATAGCATTATTGAAATTTTTAGCAGCACAAGGACACAAAGTAAACAAAAGTAAGTTACAACTTTGGAGAAAACAGGTTAGATACCTAGGATATGTAATATCCAATGAAGGTAGAATATTAGATGAAGACAGAAAAACAGCGATTTTACAGGCACCCAAACCAGCAACCAAGAAGGAAATGATGTCCTTCTTGGGAACGACTAATTTTTGTCGAAGCTGGATATCAAACTATGCTTTAGAATCTGCTCCACTGGCTGATTTAATATATAAAACACCAATGGCAGCACAAGATGTATTACAATGGACACCTGAAGCAGAAACAGCTTTCTGCAGACTAAAACAATTGATAGCTTCATCACAAGTTTTAGGACTTCCAAATTATCACAAAAGATTTTTTCAGACCGTAGATTGTAAGCAGGGATACATGACGTCAGTTTTGACGCAACAGCATGGGGATAAGCAACGCCCCATAGCTTACTATTCATCACAGTTAGATCCAGTGGCACGATCATTGCCTCACTGTGTGCAAGCAGTAGTCGCAGCTGCAATGGCAGTACAGGCTTCAGCCTCAGTAGTGTTGTTCCACCCTCTCACATTGAGAGTGCCTCATGCAGTCGCGATAATTTTACTGCAAGAGAAAATAGCATATCTATCTCCTGCTAGACATCTTTCATGTATGACCATACTGCTGAGCCAACCTCATATGGTAATTGAACGTTGTACAACATTAAATCCATCAACGTTACTTCCAACTCCTGTGGATGGCACACCACACAGTTGCCTGCAGGAAATTGAGCAAATAACTTTGCCCAGACAAGACCTTACTGATATGCCCTTGGATGATGCCGAGGTGACATTTTATGTGGACGGTTCATGCAGAAAGGGTCCTACAGGGAAAAATCTAGTAGGGTATGCAGTAGTCACAGATACAGAGATTTTAGAAGCCCAACCCTTACAGCATAACCTGTCTGCTCAAGCAGCAGAACTGATAGCCTTAACACGGGCTTGTACTCTAGCGAAGATAAACGAAAGTGAACATATATACTGACAGTCAGTATGCTTTCTCTACAGTGCATGTTTTGCACAACAATGGAAAAATAGGGAATGATAACATCTACTGACAAACCGATTAATCATGCGCAACTTATTTTGAACTTGTTAGATTCCATTCAGTTACCTACTAAGGTAGCTATTTGTAAATGTTTAGCTCATACAAAACAACAGGATGCAATTTCAAAAGGAATGCAAAAGCTCATGCAGCTGCAAAGCAAGCAGCCTCAGACTCAGAAATTTTACTTTTAACCGAGGAATTACAACCCTCTGAGATTTTAGATTTAGAAATGTTAAAAACGATGCAGACATTAACTACAAAAGCTGAGAAACAAAATGGGAGAAACGAGGTGCAATCCTCGAAAATGGACTGTATATCTCCAAAGAGAAAGAAACAATATTGCCATCTAATTTATTTAGATATGCAGCTTTGTTGAGCCATGGGCAGTGCCATGTCTCAACAGGGGGGATGGTACAGTTAGTGAATCGAATATTCCAAACATACAGATTTACAAATTACACACAAAATTTTGTGCAGCATGCCATGTCTGTAATAAACATCATGCACAAGGAGCATTCAAACCCAAGCAAGGGAGTTTTCCTATACCACCATATCCGTTCCATACTATCTGTATGGATTTCATAGAACTGAACAAATGTGAAGGGAAAAATACTGTTTAGTAATTATAGACATGTTTTCCAAATGGGTAGAAGCTTTTCCAACTAAAAATCCGGATGCAGCAACAGTGGCAAAGGCCCTAATAAAAGAAATAATTCCTAGATTTGGCATACCGGAAAGAATCTATAGTGACAATGGGACACATTTTGTGAATCAGACGATTCACCAACTTGGGAGATACTTTGGGATCTCCTTGAACAATCTTTGTGCCTACCACCCACAGTCTGCAGGACTGGTGGAAAGGTACAATGGAATTTTAAAAAATAAATTGAGGAAGTTGATAGGAGATACACAGAAGAATTGGATTTGCTGTTTGCCTTTGGCACTGCTGAGCATGAGAACAGTTCCAAATGTAAAGGGTTTGACCCCCTTTGAAGTGATATTTGGAAGGGCATATTATGTGCCACAGTGGAAAGCTCTCATGCCTGCAGAATTAGAGGCTGACAGCTCATTAGCTAGCTACGTAAGGAAAATGTTAACTAATAAAACTGTTTTGCAGTTGAACTCTTTTTCAGATAAAAGACAGACCAGACCGTTGGAAGCAGTACTGACCCCGGGGTCCTGGGTTTGGTTGAAGGTCACGAAGAGGAAGAATTGGGCGAGTCCAAAGTGGGAAGGACCGTACCAGGTACTGTTGGCGACGCCTACTGCAGTCAAAGTTGCTGAGAGGTCGTCCTGGGTCCACCTGATGCACTGTAAACCGGTAAAGAATTTTCAGCTTGATAAACATTTTGTGACTGACACACAACAAAGGCAGGATGGCCAAGAGCGAAATGAGTAAAAACACAGATCAACCCCGAAGATATTGTTTAATCATCTTGCTAACCATGCATTTATTGACTATGATTGTGTTGACTTTCCTTTTGTTGTGGTTCTTCCTACATATAACCACACAAGTGAAAGTAGAGAAACGTGATGAACTATCTATAGACTGGCATCCAAACTTTAACACATACCTAGCTATGAAGCGTGTATATGTAGAGACTATGAACATTTCAAATTGCTGGGTTTGTACTGCCATACCAACAGCATATGGAGGATTGTTGATGTCCGCTGTCCCCTTGGGGATAAATGAGACTTGGGAAAATTTACTTTTGATACAGGTTCTGTAAAATCACAGGACAAAATTGCATTGTATTTGCCTATTACACAGAGGGAATTGTATGTTTTTTCAAAATGACACACCCAAGTGGGTTGGAGTAACTGTAACATAACTGTATCTTATAAATGCTATATTAAAACTAAAGATAAAAGCACTATTTGTAGTACAAATTATGATTCATATTTGAGCTTAATGAAAACAACATTAAGTGAAGTGCAGAGAAATCCTGTCTTGCATAAACAATTGTCTGTTATAGACAAGAAAATGTTTCATTCAGAGCTAACCCGCATCAGTACCAAAGTAGAAAACTGTTATTTTATTTGTGGGAAAAAGCATACAAATGGCTACCTGAGAATTGGTCCGGCAGTTGTTTTTGGGTTATCTGGTTCCAGCTATAAGGCATACTGCAGAATTACCTCTAGGTAAGATACGAAATGTAAGAGATGTAGCCGAAAACCTGAAGATCCTATCGGAAAACCTGTAAATCCAATGGGAAAAATCGAAGCTGGTTGGAAGAACCATCATTCCGTGAAAGATAAAGAAAAATTGACTCATATGGACTTAAGTGACAGTGTTATATCCTGGGCTGGGATATTTCCAGCATATGGAGCAGTCAAATCGATCTGGGAGTTGAGAAAACTGTCGAAGCTTCTCGGCAATGAGTAACGCAACTTTTCTGCTCTCGAACTAGTGACTGACGAACTGAATGCAATGAGAACTGTTGTGCTACAAAATCGAATGGCTCTCGACTTCACCCTAGCGGCGAGAGGTGGTACTTGTGCACTTATCAAAGAAGAATGCTGTGCGTACATACCAGACAATCGACACGAAATTAATGACCACCTAGAGGTAATACAGCAGGTATCGGCCATGACTGAACCAGGCCCAAACCCACTGACGAACTTTTTCCAGAGTCTGTTTGGTGGGTGGGGTTCTATCCTAATGAATATTTTGATTGCTATTTGTGTTGGTCTGCTCCTATTAGGAGCATGTGTCTGTTGGGATCCCTGTATGAAAAGATTAGTCAAAGATTTTGTTGATATATCTGTAACTGAAACTTTGTACCAAGACATTGAATTGAAACTATTGATTCCAGATGAAACTTGTTCAAATATAAACTAAATGACTTGCCTAGTTAAAAGTCCTTAAAGGAGAAGGCTAGGAGACGATATAACATTGTTTATGTTTCTGAATAGAATAAAAAGTATTAAAAGGAGGGAAATGTTAGAAAATATGTATTTAAACATGTATAAAGTGCTAGTTTAAAAGCAAGTAGTATATAATGCATTTTATTCTATTTACAATATGGCAATAAGAATGATTTTACATGTAGTTGCTTGAATCTTTGGAGCTGCAGTGTATTTGAACTCTGACCCTGGCAGTAGCTAGCCCAGCAAGCTTATGTTTCTCACTAATGATTATCTGCTGGGTCAGGAAAATTGAATGTATAAAGCATTGAATATTCTTATTCCTTCCTCTGAGATAATTGACCTTGTGGATGTATCAGAGATAAGACACATCTGCTAAAAGTAAAGTTGCGAAGAACAAAGAAGTGTATTGCCAGAGTGAACCGACCATTGTATTCGAGCTAGCCTGAGATCTTGGAAGAGTAACATTTACAGAAAGACATTATAATGAACCAGGTGCTTTGCAAGGCTGTATTATTCCCATGGGAAAACTTTTAAAATGTATAACATCAGCTTTTTCTTATGAATAGAATATTGTAGACCATAGTGATGTAGGTGCCCTGTGACTAACCACGCCAGTAAGGTGGGCACAGCCTAAATGTAAGACTATATAAAATTGTGTACTTCCTGCATCATGTCAGACAAAACTCTGTACTTGTATGTTTTTTTGCCTCCTGGTGTACACTAGTAAACTTTTGCATCTGAGCCTCCTGTGTTGTTATCATTTGTTTTTATTTAACACTCACAGACCTAGCCTAGGCAGCAGTAATGTGTGGGTAATCTAGGGCCTACACTCCATCGTTATGATTGCAAAACTGATGTTTTTTGCTGTGTGGGGATAGTTTTATCATGGTGCTAGGAAAATGTGTAATGTGCCTTTAAAAATGCATAAGATACCTTCAGTGTGTTGCAGTATGGAGACTGGGAATATTCTCACAGTATTTAAACAGCTAACAATGCTTTAACTGACAATCATGGGTGTATATAAGGAGGTTAGTTCCTTACTTGAATGGTTAAATGGAAGAATACCTTGGAAGTGTAAAGTCAGATCCCATTTTAGAATAAATTATGGAATGCAGCTGTGGCATACACCTCATGTGGAAGTATTTTTTTACAGAGCCGGAAGCAGGGCCAGGGAGAGGGATGCAGCATTGGACTTTAGATTTAAAAAAAAAGACTATAAACCAGAGGGGCTGTAAGGAGTGTGAATATTGGGTGAAACCAACCTAAGGTATGGCTTATTTTTGTCTGAGACTGCAAAGTTAAGGGGACTATTATCTTGTTTTTCATTTTTGACTTATAAAAATAAACTTGTATTTTTATATACCTCCTTGAACTTACCATGTATATATACACATACATGTTTATTGTATATATATATATATATATATATATATATATATATATATATATAGCCATATAGATGTGTGTGTGTGTGTGTGTGTGTGTGTGTGTGTGTGTGCGTGTGTGCGTGTGTGCGTGTGTGCGTGTGTGTGTGTGTGTGTGTGTGTTTGCGTGTGTAAGGAGAGAAAAGTAACTAAGTATTTTTGGAAGACGGCAAGTCACAATGAATTACACATTGTGAAGTGCATGGCCCCCTACCCTCTCTCCCCTCTTTGAACTTATATATACCAACCCTTTGGTTATGCCAACTTGAAGAAGGAAAAATTTCTCAAAAGAAGTAAATCATTGCTGGTGCACACTTAGAAATTGCTATGGAGAAGCTGGTCAGCCTTAAGCCAAAGATACCAAATAGCACTCGGAGCGGTTCAGGAAAGCCATGGATAAAAGAGTACATGAGTAAACCATACCGTACCAAACACCTTTACGATAGTCATAAACAGAAAAATGCCAATGCCCTTTTTAAGCATAAACAAGTTTTTCTTGGGCACACATTTAAATTTTTATTTTGGAGAAAATTAAGGTTGATCCTAGAGGTGGTGCATGGAAAGTACATTTGGAAACAAGGGAAATATTTTGGTAGCTCTACTGGAATGCTTCCAATTGGCCCAGGCTTAATGAGCATGTTAGTATCATTCCCTTGTTAAAAACTCGAGCTCATAAAAGGTAATTTGTCTGTTTATTTATATTTTTGATGTGTTAGAATATGTACTTAATGGAATCATTTAATGTTTTTATACTTGATATTTAACTAGGAGTAGTTTTTTAATGATCTTTTATAATTTAGTGTGTTGTTTTAGGAGGTGTGTTATATGTGAATAGTTCCTTGGTCTGTTATTGATCATGTGGCCATGGAAGGGGGATTTAAATAATGACGCCATTGTTTAATTATTGTCCAATGATGTTTTGTAATGGACAAAAGGAAAGCACTTACTTTTTTATATGGTTTAATTATTAAAGCTTGGGTTACTTTATGGTATGGTTTACTCATTTTTCCATGGCTTTCTCAAACCACTCCGAGTGCTGCGTTTCTTGCTGTATGGAGAAGTTAAACCTACATTATGGCTTTCAGTGTATATAGATTCACAATTGTAGCTACCATTCAGCCCACAGGAACAGATGTAGATGAGACACTTGTAAGAATAGAAATCAAAAAGTCGACAAAGCAGCTGAACAAGAAAATAGATAAAAAAAAATGCTCAAGGCTGGAAAATACGAAACCACAGACTAGCGTAACTTCCACTTTATTCAACGCTTTCGTAAAAAACTTCTTCAGAACCAAAAGGAATGTTACATCAAGCATTCATTTAAATACTGCACACAATTAAAATCAATTAATCAATTACATAGTGTAAAATCATAATTAAAGAGCCCTTTACAAAAAGCAAACTCTTCATTCATCATTATGCACTATAGAATAGGCATAATTGAGTACATTACAATAACAAACATTATAAAAGATATGCTTCACGATCTTTTAAGAAACATTTAATATTGATGGCTTCATTTAACCCAGGAAAATGATCTGCCTGTAGTTTAATTTTCATACGAGCTAGCAGGATGACGAGTGTTGATGAGACATTTATTAATGAGCTTGAATTCATCATACAATTGTTTTTGGAGAGGGGTACAGTGAGAGTTTGTTAAGGGAAGCAGCTGATGACATCTCTAAGCAACGTGCAACCTTGTATCCACCCATTTTGAAAATAGGCCAACACTCCAAGTTATGGAACTGGAAAGTATACTGAAATTTTATGTTTCAGTATGAATATGGGTGTTAACAATATAGGTATACGTAATATTATAAACAATAATTGGAAGATACTCGAAGGAAATGCTGATTTAATGGCAGCCATTAAGGGGAAACCAAAGTTTGTTTGTAGGAATGAACACAGTCTGAAAGGAGCATTTGAAAAGGGGAGAGATAGAAGCAAATGTAGCATTAAGAAGGGGCATATCAACAGGGGCATGCACAAGTGTCATAACTGTTCCGTCTGTAGGTTTATTTTAGAAGGTCCCTACATTCAGCTTCCTCACATACTTAATACCATAGGGGTCCCTGGTAGTTTTTGCTGCAAAACAAAAGGAGTTGTTTATATTGCAGTGTGTGACAAATGCTCATCATTTTATATTGGTATGACTACTAGAAAATGAAATGTTAGAATGAAGGACAAAAAATTGGGGTTTTTTAAAAAAATTAGAAAAAGGAAACCCAAAAACCAGGAAAAAAATTTAAAAAGGTTCATTTTTGTAAAAACCACCCAAAAGTTCCCCAAAATGGCCAAACCCAAAAGGGTCCAGTTCCCCCCTCAAAAAGGGCATTTGGCCCCATGATTTTGGGGGGGGGGGGAAAAAAAAAAAAAAAAAAAAAAAAAAAAAAAAACCAAAAATTTTTTTAAAAAAAAATTTTTTGGGGCCCAAACCCTTCCCAACAGGGGTTTTTAATCCTTTGGGTTCAAAAATTGCCCAAATTCCATCCAGATTAAGGGTTAAACCCTTTAAATTTCCACTTTTTTATATCCAAAAAAAAGGTTAGACAAACCCTTTTAATTTGGTTTTCTCTTTATTTTGGTCCCCTTTCCTGTGGGGGAAATTTGGGCAATTTTTTTAGAGACAAGAGGAGTAAAAGAGGGACTGCATGTAAAGAAGACAGGGGAGGCAACTGCACAGACAGTAATATGAGTTGAAGGTTCTTTTTTGTAGAATGTTTGACCCCCTGCCTCTGACAGTCAGTTGCTACAAGGGCTACTGTCTTCCTCTGACAGGTCCACTGAATCCAGTTAACCTCTCCTGGACTAACTCCAACCATGCTCATGATCTCTTGAGTGCATGTAAAACCTACTAACTGCCTATGCATACAAATGGGCTAAACATCTGCTGATCTTGGAGACCCTGCTACAGATAATTACGTCATTCACATCTATCCTTAAAAAATACATATTCCAGTCAAGCACATGCCTCTGTTCTGAGTCCAAAGACCAAACTGAGGAATAACTATTGAATCTACTACTGATAAAATATTTATTTAGTTAGCCGTATGAAGAGAACAATTTTTATGTTGTTTGTATTTGTATACAAGAAAGTCATCTGAAAAGAAACATTTTCAAAGGAAACATAGGGAGGAAAGCTCTTGATGATAACATTCTATCATACATACAGTATATTTGAATATTTATTACAGCATATAACCTTCAGAAACAGAGCAGCACATAGTCGTCAGAAACAGAAACGGAGCAGCACATAGCCCACAGAAACAGAAATGGAGCAGCAGCATAGCCTTCAGAAACAGAAACGGAGCAGCACATAGCCTTCATAAACAGAAATGGAGCAGCAGCATAGCCTTCAGAAACAGAAATGGAGCAGCATATAGCCTTCATAAACAGAAACGGAGCAGCACATAGCCTTCAGAAACAGAAATGGAGCAGCACATAGTCTTCAGAAACAGAAACGGAGCAGCACATAGCCTTCATAAAGAGAAACAGAGCAGCAGCATAGCCTTCAGAAACAGAAACGGAGCAGCGCATAGCCTTCAGAAACAGAAATGGAACAGCAGCATAGCCTTCATAAACAGAAACGGAGCAGCACATGGCCTTCAGAAACAGTAATGGAGCAGCACATAGCCTTCATAAACAGAAACAGAGCAGCACATAGCCTTCAAAAACAGAAATGGAGCAGCACATAGCCTTCAGAAACAGAAATGAGCAGCACAGCCTTCATAAACAGAAAGGGAGCAGCACATAGCCTTCAGAAACAGAAACAGAGCAGCGGCATAGCTTTCAGAAACAGAAACGGAGCAGCACATAGTCTTCAGAAACAGAAACAGAGCAGCACATAGCCTTCAGAAACAGAAATAGAGCAGCAGCATAGCCTTCAGAAACAGAAACAGAGCAGCACATAGTCTTTATAAACAGAAAAGGAGCAGCACATAGCCTTCAGAAACAGAAACGGAGCAGCAAATAGCCTTCAGAAACAGAAACGGAGCAGCAGCATAGCCTTCAGAAATGGAGCAGCAGCATAGGCTTCAGAAAAGCACTTCTCCTTACCGTGGGTGAATCTGACAGCAGGGTTTAGCAATGATGTGATTGAGAACATTACTTCTCCACACACCCCCTTCATAAATAGAAATGGAGCAGCAACACAGCCTTCATAAAAGCACTTCTCCTTACCACATTTTCTGCACACTTTTGTGTTTAAAAGTCACGTTAGTGTGTGACGCACACAGGAGTCCTCCTTAAAGGAAAACAAGTCCTCAGCTGTAAAAGTAGGGGGGGTGCTCCACCCCCCTCATTCTATAGTTCTGACACCTATGATTGTGGCAGATAGAGCATTTAATAAACTAGATGAGTTTCTATATTCAGAACCTGTTTTAACAATTTCTGGTTTTATGAAAATGTTTACCTTGTACCTTGACACATCCGAGGTCAGCATGGGGAAGGGCTATCCTACTTTTAGGAAGAGAAACACCTTGTATGCTATATCAATCAGAAGCTAAATGATGCAGAACACAGATGAAATCAGTTATTGAAAGAGAGTGTTTAGCTGTAAAGTTGGAGTTTTTGCCTTCAAATCTTGTTTGTTAGGCATAAACTTTAATTTGGTAACAGATAATTCACATTCACAAAGATAAAATGCACAAACTGTTGATAGTACAAAGCTGTGGTAGGGCAGTACCTCTACTACCCTTTCAGTATAGAGTGGCTCACTGTTAGAAAAATATGTATTTAAACATGTATAAAGTGCTAGTTTAAAAGCAAGTAGTATATAATGCATTTTATTCTATTTACAATATGGCAATAAGAATGATTTTACATGTAGTTGCTTGAAGCTTTGGAGCTGCAGTGTATTTGAACTCTGACCCTGGCAGTAGCTAGCCCAGCAAGCTTATGTTTCTCACTAATGATTATCTGCTGGGTCAGGAAAATTGAATGTATAAAGCATTGAATATTCTTATTCCTTCCTCTGAGATAATTGACCTTGTGAATGTATCAGAGATAAGACACATCTGCTAAAAGTAAAGTTGCGAGAAGAACAAAGAAGTGTATTGCCAGAGTGAACCGACCATTGTATTCGAGCTAGCCTGAGACCTTGGAAGAGTAACATTTACAGAAAGACATTATAATGAACCAGGTGCTTTGCAAGGCTGTATTATTCCCATGGGAAAACTTTTAAAATGTATAACATCAGCTTTTCTTATGAATAGAATATTGTAGACCATAGTGATGTAGGTGCCCTGTGACTAACCACGTCAGTAAGGTGGGCACGCTAAATGTAAGACTATATAAAATTGTGTACTTCCTGCATCATGTCAGACAAAACTCTGTACTTGTATGGTTTTTTGCCTCCTGGTGTACACTAGTAAACTTTTGCATCTGAGCCTCCTGTGTTGTTATCATTTGTTTTATTTAACAGTTTGGTCCTCCTTGAACCGGAATTCCTTGGTAAGCTGCAGATCAGAGTGTATCGGTGGTTGAATACTGCGCAGGAGAAGTTACCAAAAGGGTTCTTCTTGAAACACAAAGACCTCCGACTGAATTGTCGTCTTGAGAGGCTGGCCACTTTCTGATCTGCGGCCGAAGAGCGGTCTCGAACTGGTCGACCCAGGAGGCTCAGGTAGGAAAATATTTGCCTTTTTTCTGTTTTAGATCAGGGACTAGGTTACAGTAAATGTCGTTGTCATAGATTTGTTATACAGATCAGGGACAAAAGGAAATTACTGTATATTTTGTCAGAGATCAGGGAAACAGAATAAGGTAGACAGTTATTCTAGATAAACTGTAAGGAACTGAAATACCACGTGGTGAAAAGGGTTACGTAACATTTTTTTAGAATGGGAAATCAGTGCACTAAAAATCGCGAGATCCGCTAACTGATGACGCAAAATATATGCAATTACAACGGGCTGATAATGTAAGGTATTATACAAAATGGGTTAATAAATACGGATTTGATGGTAAATTAAACAAGATTTCATTAGTTAAACTTTTAAAACAGCTTAAATCTGACGCAGAAGGTCAGGCAAAAAACAACAGCGATTAGGCATTCCTCAAGCACACAGGTGGATTGAGGAAGTAAACCGAAGGAACAGAAAACTAAAAATACAAAAACATTATTTTTAGACAAAGAGGATAATAATACAGTAATAGCGGCCCCTCCCCTCCGCCCCTCCAATGCCTTTTTCAGGATATGAAGCAGGAGGACAAGCTGAGTCCACCTCCACGTTATCCTGAAGTTACAAGAGTACTAAAACCATTTGTTAGAGATCCTATTGAAACTAGGTCCCGGACACGTAAAACACTAGGGGCACAGACTTATATCAAATAGGGAAAAATACACTAGAAGAAAGTGAGGAAGAAATCTGTCCACTGATCGAGGTACCAAATCCTCAGGCAGGACAGGAAGGGCAGGACCCAACTCTCCTAGTATATAGACCATGGACACGGAAGATATTCGAAAGCTACAGAGGGAATCCCTCATCCAAAGTTAATTACACAAAGTTTTTACAAGATTTACAAGGTATGAGACTAAGTTACCACTTAAATGGGGAAGAAGTAGAAAAGGTAGTTAGACAGATTGTGGGTCCAGAATGGCACATGATTTGTGGCACCTGGAATCCTCGTAATGCAGAGCTTAAACCACTCCCACATAGTGACGCAGAATTAGACAACAGAGTCAAAGGTCTTACAGACCGAATTTCTGAAAAATGGAAACCTAGAGCAGATTGGACTTGCATTAATCAATGCATACAGCAAGAGAATGAAACTGTAGATGGGTACTATGGTAGATTATTGGAATGTTTCAATAACCATAGTGGTATGGCTATTCCTGAAAATCAGACACATGATACCTCATATGAACAGCAACTGAAAATGCGTTTTGAAAGGTTGCATTGCACCTATCAGTAGCTTTATTACAAAGCATATGATAGATCATCGAACAAGTAGGCTACAAGCCTTACTTGAATATGCCAGACATGCTGAAAGACACTTTAATAGTAAAAAGAAAAAGAAGACACAGGTCTTCACAGCTGAAGACAGAGCAGAGGTCTTTGTAGTACAGTCAGGTAAAAGGGTAAGAAAAATACCCAGGAAATAGACAATCTGACAAAAGGTCAGAAGATTTTGAAGAGAGAAAAAGAAAGGTGAGTGCTTTAAGTGCGGGAAGAAAGGACATTTAGCAAGGGATTGCAGGCTAAATAAAATGTGACTACAGAAAATAAAGATGATGAGGACTGACTATATGATAGTGATGAAAATCAAAAATCATCAGGGAAGAAAAACAAACAAAGGGCAAACGTAAATGTAGTGGAAGGAACAGAGGAAGTGCAGGCAGATGTAGAGGATGAAGAAAGTGAAATTTTAGATTTAGCATTACTGAGCTTGGAGCTCTATTTGGCAGACACAAAACCGGAAGTTACACTTCTGGTGGAAGGAAGGGAAGTGAAATTCTTGTGTGACTCAGGAGCATCACGAACTTTGATACACCCTTCAAAGTTACCAGAATATTCTGAATCACCTGACTATATATTAGTGAAAGCAGCAAATGGACAGCTATATAGGAGCCACTCTCCCATGATATAGCAATAACTGACCCTGTTTCAGGCATGACTCAGAAAAGTAAAATTGTAGTTTCTGCAAAATGTCCAGTAAACCTACTGGGAAGAGATCTTATGCAGATATTTGGCATAGCGGTAGTTCCCACTATGCAGGGTATGGAAGCACAAAGACAAATGGATACTTTTGTGGTGCGACGGAGGGTGAAACCTTTTACTGGTACAGCCAGGACCTAGTTACGACTGGTCCAGGGGCAGTGACCGAAGAACTGATGAATGTAGCCATCAGTAAGGCCCCCTCCCTTGACACTGATCAACAGCATTTGTTACATTGTACTCTATACTACTGTAGCATGCCAGGACCTGATAAAGAATATGAGCAAGAATTGTTCAAAAATCCTGCTAACAGATTAGTATTACGAAACTTGTATTGGGATACTGAGGGAAACAGTGTGGTAAGCTGTTCACTACCTCAGGAATTCATGACACTGTACAAATCTAATAGACTACCACATGTCAGCTTGACAAAAAATAAGGATGTGAGATGGGCAGACTTAGGAGAAAAAGTAACAAGATGGGAAAAACAAACTGATTTAGAATTATCAGAACAGGGAATACAAAAACAGAAATTGAATTGGCTAACACAGACACATCCAGCTGTACACTTACAAACTAGTGAAGACAGCTGATTAGCATTCTTATTAGAAGAAGAAGAAAAGCCTTGTGTGATATACCAAACATTCTTTGGTCAACAGGTAAATCAGATGTAGGACTTATTCAAACAGCAGGACCAGTAACTATTACACCAAAATCAGCATTTAGACCACAAAAGACAATACCCTTGAGGAAAGATGCAGAGCAAGGAATCAAGCCTATAATAGCAGCATTACTCAAGGAAGGAGTACTGGTAGAATCTCTTGATTCACCATGTAACACCTCTATTTCCTGTTAAAAAAGCAAAGCGGGAATGGCGGATGGTACAGGATTTACAAGCTGTAAACAATGCAATAATACCCAGAGCACCTCGGTGCCAGACCCACACACCTTGTTGAATGATTTAAAACCACAACAAAAATATTTTACTGTGGTAGATATAAGCAATGCTTTCTTTTCAATACCTATACATCCTGATAGCCAGTATTGGTTTGCATTTACATTTCAGGGTAAAAGATATACCTATACTCGGCTACCGCAGGGATATTGTGAAAGTCCAGCGATATTTGCACAAGAAATGGCAAGCAACCTGGCAGGGTTTACTCCACGGGAGGTAGTCAGATTCTACTTTATGTAGGTGACATCTTGCTAGCAGCCCCTACCCAGCATCAATGCAGGGAATTAGCATTATTGAAATTTTTAGCAGCACAAGGACACAAAGTAAACAAAAGTAAGTTACAACTTTGGAGAAAACAGGTTAGATACCTAGGATATGTAATATCCAATGAAGGTAGAATATTAGATGAAGACAGAAAAACAGCGATTTTACAGGCACCCAAACCAGCAACCAAGAAGGAAATGATGTCCTTCTTGGGAACGACTAATTTTTGTCGAAGCTGGATATCAAACTATGCTTTAGAATCTGCTCCACTGGCTGATTTAATATATAAAACACCAATGGCAGCACAAGATGTATTACAATGGACACCTGAAGCAGAAACAGCTTTCTGCAGACTAAAACAATTGATAGCTTCATCACAAGTTTTAGGACTTCCAAATTATCACAAAAGATTTTTTTCAGACCGTAGATTGTAAGCAGGAATACATGATGTCAGTTTTGACGCAACAGCATGGGGATAAGCAACGCCCCATAGCTTACAATTCATCACAGTTAGATCCAGTGGCACGATCATTGCCTCACTGTGTGCAAGCAGTAGTCGCAGCTGCAATGGCAGTACAGGCTTCGGCCTCAGTGGTGTTGTTCCACCCTCTCACATTGAGAGTGCCTCATGCAGTCGCGATAATTTTACTGCAAGAGAAAATAGCATATCTATCTCCTGCTAGACATCTTTCATGTATGACCATACTGCTGAGCCAACCTCATATGGTAATTGAACGTTGTACAACATTAAATCCATCAACGTTACTTCCAACTCCTGTGGATGGCACACCACACAGTTGCCTGCAGGAAATTGAGCAAATAACTTTGCCCAGACAAGACCTTACTGATATGCCCTTGGATGATGCCGAGGTGACATTTTATGTGGACGGTTCATGCAGAAAGGGTCCTACAGGAAAAATCTAGTAGGGTATGCAGTAGTCACAGATACAGAGATTTTAGAAGCCCAACCCTTACAGCATAACCTGTCTGCTCAAGCAGCAGAACTGATAGCCTTAACACGGGCTTGTACTCTAGCGAAAGATAAGCAGTGAACATATATACTGACAGTCAGTATGCTTTCTCTACAGTGCATGTTTTTGCACAACAATGGAAAAATAGGGGAATGATAACATCTACTGACAAACCGATTAATCATGCAACTTATTTTGAACTTGTTAGATTCCATTCAGTTACCTACTAAGGTAGCTATTTGTAAATGTTTAGCTCATACAAAACAACAGGATGCAATTTCAAAAGGAATGCAAAGCTGATGCAGCTGCAAAGCAAGCAGCCTCAGACTCAGAAATTTTACTTTTAACCGAGGAATTACAACCCCCTGAGATTTTAGATTTAGAAATGTTAAAACGATGCAGACATTAACTACAAAAGCTGAGAAACAAAAATGGGAGAAACGAGGTGCAATCCTCGAAAATGGACTGTATATCTCCAAAGAGAAAAAAACAATATTGCCGTCTAATTTATTTAGATATGCAGCTTTGTTGAGCCATGGGCAGTGCCATGTCTCAACAGGGGGGATGGTACAGTTAGTGAATCGAATATTCCAAACATACAGATTTACAAATTACACACAAAAATTTTGTGCAGCATGCCATGTCTGTAATAAACATCATGCACAAGGAGCATTCAAACCCAAGCAAGGGAGTTTTCCTATACCACCATATCCGTTCCATACTATCTGTATGGATTTCATAGAACTGAACAAATGTGAAGGGAAAAAATACTGTTTAGTAATTATAGACATGTTTTCCAAATGGGTAGAAGCTTTTCCAACTAAAAATCCGGGTGCAGCAACAGTGGCAAAGGCCCTAATAAAAGAAATAATTCCTAGATTTGACATACCGGAAAGAATCTATAGTGACAATGGGATACATTTTGTGAATCAGACGATTCACCAACTTGGGAGATACTTTGGGATCTCCTTGAAAAATCATTGTGCCTACCACCCACAGTCTGCAGGACTGGTGGAAAGGTACAATGGAATTTTAAAAAATAAATTGAGGAAGTTGATAGGAGATACACAGAAGAATTGGATTTGCTGTTTGCCTTTGGCACTGCTGAGCATGAGAACAGTTCCAAATGTAAAGGGTTTGACCCCCTTTGAAGTGATATTTGGAAGGGCATATTATGTGCCACAGTGGAAAGCTCTCATGCCTGCAGAATTAGAGGCTGACAGCTCATTAGCTAGCTACGTAAGGAAAATGTTAACTAATAAAACTGTTTTGCAGTTGAACTCTTTTTCAGATAAAAGACAGACCAGACCGTTGGAAGCAGTACTGACCCCGGGGTCCTGGGTTTGGTTGAAGGTCACGAAGAGGAAGAATTGGGCGAGTCCAAAGTGGAAAGGACCGTACCAGGTACTGTTGGCGACGCCTACTGCAGTCAAAGTTGCTGAGAGGTCGTCCTGGGTCCACCTGATGCACTGTAAACCGGTAAAGAATTTTCAGCTTGATAAACATTTTGTGACTGACACACAACAAAGGCAGGATGGCCAAGAGCGAAATGAGTAAAAACACAGATCAACCCGAAGATATTGTTTAATCATCTTGCTAACCATGCATTTATTGACTATGATTGTGTTGACTTTCCTTTTGTTGTGGTTCTTCCTACATATAACCACACAAGTGAAAGTAGAGAAACGTGATGAACTATCTATAGACTGGCATCCAAACTTTAACACATACCTAGCTATGAAGCGTGTATATGTAGAGACTATGAACATTTCAAATTGCTGGGTTTGTACTGCCATACCAACAGCATATGGAGGATTGTTGATGTCCGCTGTCCCCTTGGGGATAAATGAGACTTGGGAAAATTTACTTTTTGATACAGGTTCTGTAAAATCACAGGACAAAATTGCATTGTATTTGCCTATTACACAGAGGGAATTGTATGTTTTTCAAAATGACACACTCCAAGTGGGTTGGAGTAACTGTAACATAACTGTATCTTATAAATGCTATATTAAAACTAAAGATAAAAGCACTATTTGTAGTACAAATTATGATTCATATTTGAGCTTAATGAAAACAACATTAAGTGAAGTGCAGAGAAATCCTGTCTTGCATAAACAATTGTCTGTTATAGACAAGAAAATGTTTCATTCAGAGCTAACCTGCATCAGTACCAAAGTAGAAAACTGTTATTTTATTTGTGGGAAAAAAAGCATACAAATGGCTACCTGAGAATTGGTCCGGCAGTTGTTTTTTGGGTTATCTGGTTCCAGCTATAAGGCATACTGCAGAATTACCTCTAGGTAAGATACGAAATGTAAGAGATGTAGCCCGAAAACCTGAAGATCCTATCGGAAAACCTGTAAATCCAATGGGAAAAATCGAAGCTGGTTGGAAGAACCATCATTCCGTGAAAGATAAAGAAAAATTGACTCATATGGACTTAAGTGACAGTGTTATATCCTGGGCTGGGATATTTCCAGCATATGGAGCAGTCAAATCGATCTGGGAGTTGAGAAAACTGTCGAAGCTTCTCGAAGTAATGAGTAACGCAACTTTTTCTGCTCTCGAACTAGTGACTGACGAACTGAATGCAATGAGAACTGTTGTGCTACAAAATCGAATGGCTCTCGACTTCACCCTAGCGGCGAGAGGTGGTACTTGTGCACTTATCAAAGAAGAATGCTGTGCGTACATACCAGACAATCGACACGAAATTAATGACCACCTAGAGGTAATACAGCAGGTATCGGCCATGACTGAACCAGGCCCAAACCCACTGACGAACTTTTTCCAGAGTCTATTTGGTGGGTGGGGTTCTATCCTAATGAATATTTTGATTGCTATTTGTGTTGGTCTGCTCCTATTAGGAGCATGTGTCTGTTGTGGGATCCCCTGTATGAAAAGATTAGTCAAAGATTTTGTTGATATATCTGTAACTGAAACTTTGTACCAAGACATTGAATTGAAACTATTGATTCCAGATGAAACTTGTTCAAATATAAACTAAATGACTTGCCTAGTTAAAAGTCCTTAAAGGAGAAGGCTAGGAGACGATATAACATTGTTTATGTTTCTGAATAGAATAAAAAGTATTAAAAGGAGGGAAATGTTAGAAAAATATGTATTTAAACATGTATAAAGTGCTAGTTTAAAAGCAAGTAGTATATAATGCATTTTATTCTATTTACAATATGGCAATAAGAATGATTTTACATGTAGTTGCTTGAATCTTTGGAGCTGCAGTGTATTTGAACTCTGACCCTGGCAGTAGCTAGCCCAGCAAGCTTATGTTTCTCACTAATGATTATCTGCTGGGTCAGGAAAATTGAATGTATAAAGCATTGAATATTCTTATTCCTTCCTCTGAGATAATTGACCTTGTGGATGTATCAGAGATAAGACACATCTGCTAAAAGTAAAGTTGCGAGAAGAACAAAGAAGTGTATTGCCAGAGTGAACCGACCATTGTATTCGAGCTAGCCTGAGATCTTGGAAGAGTAACATTTACAGAAAGACATTATAATGAACCAGGTGCTTTGCAAGGCTGTATTATTCCCATGGGAAAACTTTTAAAATGTATAACATCAGCTTTTTCTTATGAATAGAATATTGTAGACCATAGTGATGTAGGTGCCCTGTGACTAACCACGTCAGTAAGGTGGGCACAGCCTAAATGTAAGACTATATAAAATTGTGTACTTCCTGCATCATGTCAGACAAAACTCTGTACTTGTATGTTTTTTTGCCTCCTGGTGTACACTAGTAAACTTTTGCATCTGAGCCTCCTGTGTTGTTATCATTTGTTTTTATTTAACACTCACAGACCTAGCCTAGGCAGCAGTAATGTGTGGGTAATCTAGGGCCTACACTCCATCGTTATGATCACAAAACTGATGTTTTTTGCTGTGTGGGGATAGTTTTATCATGGTGCTAGGAAAATGTGTAATGTGCCTTTAAAAATGTATAAGATGCCTTCAGTGTATTGCAGTATGGAGACTGCGAATATTTTCACAGTGTTTAAACAGCTAACAATGCTTTAACTGACAATCACGGGTGTATATAAGGAGGTTAGTTCCTTACTTGAATGGTTAAATGGAAGAATATCTTGGAAGTGTAAAGTCAGATCCCATTTTAGAATAAATTATGGAACGCAGCTGTGGCATACACCTCATGTGGAAGTATTTTTTTACAGAGCCGGAAGCAGGGCCAGGGAGAGGGATGCAGCATTGGACTTTAGATTTAAAAAAAAGACTATAAACCAGAGGGGCTGTAAGGAGTGTGAATATTGGGTGAAACCAACCTAAGGTACGGCTTATTTTTGTCTGAGACTGCAAAGTTAAGGGGGCTATTATCTTGTTTTTCATTTTTGACTTATAAAAATAAACTTGTATTTTTATATACCTCCTTGAACTTACCATGTATATATGCACATACATGTTTATTGTATATATATATATATATATATATATATATATATATATATATATACATATAGATGTGTGTGTGTGTGTGTGTGTGTGTGTGTGTGTGTGTGTGTGTGTGTGTGTGTGTGTGTGTGTGTGTGTGTGTGTGTGTGTGTGTGTTTGTGTGTGTGAGGAGAGAAAATTAACTAAGTATTTTTGGATAATGGCAAGTCACAATGAATTACACATTGTGAAGTGCATGGCCCCCTACCCTCTCTCCCCTCTTTGAACTTATATATACCAACCCTTTGGTTATGCCAACTTGAAGAAGGAAAAATTTCTCAAAAGAAGTAAATCATTGCTGGTGCACACTTAGAAATTGCTATGGAGAAGCTGGTCAGCCTTAAGCCAAAGATACCAAATAGCACTCGGAGCGGTTCAGGAAAGCCATGGATAAAAGAGTACATGAGTAAACCATACCGTACCAAACACCTTTACGATAGTCATAAACAGAAAAATACCAATGCCCTTTTTAAGCATAAACAAGTTTTTCTTGGGCACACATTTAAATTTTTATTTTGGAGAAAATTAAGGTTGATCCTAGAGGTGGTGCATGGAAAGTACATTTGGAAACAAGGGAAATATTTTGGTAGCTCTACTGGAATGCTTCCAATTGGCTCAGGCTTAATGAGCATGTTAGTATCATTCCCTTGTTAAAAACTCGAGCTCATAAAAGGTAATTTGTCTGTTTATTTATATTTTTGATGTGTTAGAATATGTACTTAATGGAATCATTTAATGTTTTTATACTTGATATTTAACTAGGAGTAGTTTTTTAATGATCTTTTATAATTTAGTGTGTTGTTTTAGGAGGTGTGTTATATGTGAATAGTTCCTTGGTCTGTTATTGATCATGTGGCTATAGAAGGGGGATTTAAATAATGACGCCATTGTTTAATTATTGTCCAATGATGTTTTGTAATGAACAAAAGGAAAGCACTTTTTTATATGGTTTAATTATTAAAGCTTGGGTTACTTTATGGTACGGTTTACTCATTTTTCCATGGCTTTCTCAAACCACTCCGACTGCTGCGTTTCTTGCTGTATGGAGAAGTTAAACCTACATTATGGCTTTCAGTGTATATAGATTCACAATTGTAGCTGCCATTCAGCCCACAGGAACAGATGTAGATGAGACACTTGTAAGAATAGAAATCAAAAAGTCGACAAAGCAGCTGAACAAGAAAATAGATCAAAAAAACTGCTCAAGGCTGGAAAATACGAAACCACAGACTAGCGTAACTTCCACTTTATTCAACGCTTTCGTAAAAAACTTCTTCAGAACCAAAAGGAATGTTACATCAAGCATTAATTTAAATACTGCACACAATTAAAATCAATTAATCAATTACATAATGTAAAATCATAATTAAAGAGCCCTTTACAAAAAGCAAACTCTTCATTCATCATTATGCACTATAGAATAGGCATAATTGAGTACATTACAATAACAAACATTATAAAACATATGCTTCACGATCTTTTAAGAAACATTTAATATTGATGGCTTCATTTAACCCAGGAAAATGATCTTCCTGTAGTTTAATTTTCATACGAGCTAGCAGGATGACGAGTGTTGATGAGACATTTATTAATGAGCTTGAATTCATCATACAATTGTTTTTGGAGAGTGGGTACAGTGAGAGTTTGTTAAGGGAAGCAGCTGATGACATCTCTAAGCAACGTGCAACCTTGTATCCACCCATTTTGAAAAATAGGCCAACACTCCAAGTTATGGAAACTGGAAAGTATACTGAAATTTTATGTTTCAGTATGAATATGGGTGTTAACAATATAGGTATACGTAATATTATAAACAATAATTGGAAGATACTCGAAGGAAATGCTGATTTAATGGCAGCCATTAAGGGGAAACCAAAGTTTGTTTGTAGGAATGAACACAGTCTGAAAGGAGCATTTGAAAAGGGGAGAGATAGAAGCAAATGTAGCATTAAGAAGGGGCATATCAACAGGGGCATGCACAAGTGTCATAACTGTTCCGTCTGTAGGTTTATTTTAGAAGGTCCCTACATTCAGCTTCCTCACATACTTAATACCATAGGGGTCCCTGGTAGTTTTTGCTGCAAAACAAAAGGAGTTGTTTATATTGCAGTGTGTGACAAATGCTCATCATTTTATATTGGTATGACTACTAGAAAATGAAATGTTAGAATGAAGGAGCATATGTATAATATTAGAAAAAAGGACAAAAAACAGATATTTTATAAACATAGGGCAGGATTCACGAAGGCTTGCACGGAGTCTAAGAGTAGTGTAAGACTCCATGCAGCCTTCGCGATCCAGGAACAGCCCAAAGTCCGTGTAAGAGTCAAGCTAAAACGGCTCTTACACGGAGTGGGCGTGGATAAGCTAATCACCTCACTTGCAGCCGAATAGCATGCAAATGAGGCTGATTAGCGATCCAGGAAGCCCAGAACAGCCGGTGTAAGAGCCGTTTTAGCTGCAGAAATGTACTCAGTTGACAACTGCGCACGTTTCTGCAAACGGCAATGGAGCCATGTCAGCTCCAAATAAAGGGTGCATATGTGTCAGGCAGCATGCCAATGGCCAAATATGTGGCCATTGGCAAGGTAACCTGATGCAAATATATGGGAAATATAATTTTTTTCGGCGATTGCCGATGTTTAAACCAGCGCAGCCCAGCAAACGGGCTGCGCTGTATAGAACATAAAAAAGGTTTTAAACCTACAAATGTAGGTTTTATGCAATACATGGAATGTCAATGCAGGGACCAGCAGAGCAAAACCAACATGGCCACCGTGTAGTGGTTGCTAAGGGGGGAAGCTGAGTCTAAGAGATGTAACTAAGCATTAGTAGGCAATCTGATGCAAATGAGTGTAAGGATACTGAATTCCACTGTCACATAGCAAATGAGCACATTCTGAGTAGTGTAAGAGTTACATAAGGGGGAGGAACAGAGTAGGAGATAGGTGACATCACAGGGGGGAATGGTAGAAAGAAATGCAGTTCATTGGAGGTTAGAGTTACATGACAGATGTCAGACAGATATCAAGGAAAGAGGTGTGCCACTAAGTAAACATGAGAAAGTCAAGAAATGGAAGGTGTACACTGTTGCTTACACCAAAGTTTCTTGCTGGATCGCATATGCGCAGCGCCCACGGCGAGTAAGGCAGTGTGCGCGCGTGTAAGGCAGACTGAGCATGTGGGAGCATGTTGGGAGATGTTTAACACCGTTTGCGTGGGCGTGCACGCGTTTAAAACCGAATAAGCAGATTCTGAACTGTCTAAGTATGTGTGCGCGCGTGTAAGCCACTGTGAGCGTGTTTCTGCTGGTTTGCACACGGCTCCACCCTGTGGAAACAGAAAGGAAAAAGGAAGCAACAGATGTAGTAGGAAGTTAGCAGGGAATACTGCTGGAGCTAGCAGGTGAAAACAATTAGATGCAGGCAATTACACAGGCAGAATACTAGCCCAGCCCAGCACTTAAAACTCTGCAAACAGCAGTGCAGAATGTTTCTCTCAAGAGACACTGCAAGACAGGAGTTAAGTTATCAGAAGTGAAAACTGAAAAAGCTGAACTCAGAGCAGAAATGTTAGGGGCTGCCATAGCTGTCATAATGAGACATAGGCGACTTGCTGAGGGTGGTGACAATGCAGATGGTGCCAGACAACCCACAGTGAGGAGACGGAGAAGAGTGTACAGGCCCAGGGTCACCTACCACGGGTTACATGAGCTGGAGATAGTAGAGCGCTATAGAGTGGACAGAGACCTCCTGCAGCAAATAGTGGAGCTGTGCAGGCCACGCCTCACACACAGAACCAACAGAGGGGAACCCATCCCAGTGGAAACCAAGGTATGTGTTGGCCTAAGAATACTAGCAACAGGTACCTTCCAGAGACCAACTGGTGATATGATGGGGATATCACAGGCATCAGCTTCCAGGGTACTGCACCAGTTCCTGGATGCCATGTCAGCACATGTCGGTGATCATGTATATTTCCCCAATGCCCGTGAGGTATTGGCCAGCAATATCGTCTCTTCCAGCAAATAGCGGAATACCCGGAGGTAGTGGGTGCAATAGACTACGCGCACATACGCATCAAAGCACCAGCCGGTGAGC
This sequence comes from Protopterus annectens, assembly GCF_019279795.1. Classification (NCBI taxonomy): domain Eukaryota; kingdom Metazoa; phylum Chordata; order Ceratodontiformes; family Protopteridae; genus Protopterus; species Protopterus annectens. Next base: position 762,161,576 of record NC_056729.1, on the reverse strand, counting down.
GGGGTAGGGCATACATCAACGGCAAGGGCTTCCACTCCATCAACTGCCAGGTCGTGTGATGCCCAGGGCATAATAATGAATGTGTGTGCTGGCTGTCCTGGGAGCTACCACGATTCCCACATCTGGCATTTGGCAGCTGTACCAGACATTTGCCAATGGGGACATCCCGCACGGACACCTAGTGGGGATGCAGGTTATGCACTGGAGCCGTGGCTGATGACACCCATCAGAAACGCACACACACCTGAACAGGAACGCCATAATGAGGCACACGCACAAACACGTAATGTAATAGAGTGTGTGTTTGGGCTGCTCAAGTCACGGTTCCGGTGTCTGGACACATCTGGTGGAGCCTTGCAGTACACACCAACTACATGTACCCAAATTGTCATGGTATGTGCTATGCTACATAATATGATCTTGCGAAAACAGCTGCAGCAGGACCAGCATAGGGCTGGGCCAAACAGCCCCCCACCATTGCCAAGGCCATCACAGGCAGAGCGTGACTCGGAGGAGGAACAACCTGAGCCTGCCCCAGTAGGCAGAAGGAGGCGTGCCCAGTATGCCTTGGCCTTGGCAAAGAGGCAACACATAGCACATACATTGGCTCAGTAGGAACCTTGGGAATGATACCCCTCTCTGACCCACTCATATAGTAACAGGGATGCCTAACGTGACACAACCTGCTCTCAAACATGTACAGGGAAGTGTAATATGCGCAGAGGCAGCCCTGCAGCACCACCTGAGGCATGAATGCTATGTGTTAAGTAATGTAACACCAAGTACTATATGCACACCTGAGGACCCTGACTAACATCCTACCCTCACCAAGCATCATGCCACAACATGACAACGAGATGATCAAGTGCAACAATTGACTGAAGTATCGCAGTTAGTCAAAGGGGACCCAATGTGTGCCAGTCTGGGATGACATGCTGAGCATGACATGATGCACCACCTGCTAGGACTGGCGTGCACCTATCAGTGCAGGCCATATGGATACTGGCAAAGGCTGTTGTCACCCACAGTGTGCCCTGAATAGGTAAGGCTCAAAACACAAACCTATCTCCATAGGTACCAGAAGGGATAAGAATAAGATAAGGGATAAGTTGAAACAGCAAGATGCATGCAGTCTAAACTCACCCAGTATGGAGAATGTTGATAACTGTGCTGTAACAGAAAACTGAGGCAAGGCTCACAACAGCACCCTAACACTACCAGGTTACACCTCATACTGTGCTGTACAGCCTCAAAACTTGGAACAAGCTACAAAAGGAGGGTGACTAGCAAGAATTGTCAAGGATAACCACACCCCCATGTCGGTACCACAACAAAAAGCAGCATGGACTAGCCATGCTCAAGTAACAGTGGCTAAAACTGCCCCCCAGTTTATAGCCTGCTACAGACTACTGTCCCAACTCCAGGAACTGCATCCAACCTATGCTGGAATACATGAATATATCAAGTCCTCCAAACCACATTATATTGGGTGACTGCAAATACCCAGACATAGACTGGGAGCATTATACTAGCTCCAACAGTGTAGGACAAAAGTTCATAGAATCCACAAACCAAAAGGCCCAGGAACAACGTACCACTCCCACAAGAGGGGTAAGCATACTGGATGTGATAATCAGCAGCATGGGTACTGGATGTCAAGATGAGAAGTGTATTGCTCACTGGTAAAACCAGACCATAGAGTAATCACACTGGATATACAAATCCTGACCACAGTCCCTGGCTGGAAAACCACAGTGGAAAACATGTGTTAAGCAATATTTGCACTCCTCCAAACTGATGTGGAATCCATTAAAGGTCCCGTGCAGGTGCAAAATATGGGCCACACCTCAGAACCTGTAATACAGCCATTCCATGAACACTGCCAGGAATGCTTGGATTATGCAGTCCTAAATTAAAACAAGACACAGTGCCTAAATCTGGCATGGTGGACACCAGCCATAACCAAAACATGCAAGAGAATGAGGAAGCTACTACATGATAGAGCAAACATGAACAATGAAGTAATCACTGATCAGTAGTATGGCAATAAAATCTGTCCACACATGCAATCCACTAAGGCCAGCCACAACAAGTGGAATCTGTGAATCCTGAGGCAATGTTACACCTGCCCCAAGTACACAGACAACCTCCAACTCCACCCAAGAAATACAAATATATGTGAGAGATGCAACCATCCATCCAAACTGGAGGCTGAGCTCCCTCAACTCAGTACTCCCAAAACAAGTCAGTAGGAGAAGGTAACCACACACACCACAAACACAGTCCCACATAGACCTATCACAACTGCAAACCAAACACATAAACACAGAAAAACATTCCCGGAGGCACAAATTACAAACACAGCACACCAACAGAGGCCTCTAAAGCAGACACCCAATCAAACAGCCTCCAAACATAGCACATGCAACACATAGAAAACAAAGCTGGTGTGCCAAACAGTCACAGTCCAGAAGGAGAAACAACATGCCTGATACAGTTGTAATAGGTGACTCCATAGTCAGACACACTGCTGTCCCGCACACCAGACTGAACAAGGGAAAGGGTACAGTAAGCTGCCTGTAGGCTGCCACAATATGCCACATAACAAAAGTATGTAGGTCACTCCAAAGCAAGTAGAAATATGATGTAGTCATAGTCCATGCTGGTGTGAATGACCTGAGATGTACCGCCCTAGACTACATGAAAAGAGACATAGATGAGCTATCTGATTATGTAGTCCAGGCCGGTATGACACTCACCGTTCGCAGCATCCTACCCTTACCAAGAATAATGCCACAGTACAAACACGGAATGATCAGTCATAGCAAGTGGCACACTTACTGGTGTCATTCCAAGGGGATCCAATGTCTGTCTGCTTGGGATGTCATGCTTGACAAGCCACGCAGCTGTCCTTGGGATGGCCTGCACCTGTTACCCCTGGGCGTCTGAATATTGGATAAGGCCTTTGCCACCTCCATAGAGCCTTTTGTAGGCAAGGCTGAAAAGACTGACCACCACCCTAGAAAACATAAGTGGGAAGAAACATAAGGGAAATGCTGACCAATGCCAGATGTGTACACCCCAATATGCATGCTCCCGAGGCCATCCCCAGAATGGAGAACATCGATGTCTGTGCAGTGACAGAAACCTGCTGCAAGCCTCCTGACAGCACACCAGCACTACCAGGTTATACCACGTATCATGTGTCATGGCCCCAAAACTTGGAACAAAACATAAAAGGAGGGTGAGTATCCATAGTCAGCACAGACACCCATACGTCCAGGTAACTGACAATGCACAAGGCATTGGAGTTCACCCATATGCCACTAACTGTAGGCAAGACTGCTGTGCAGTCTGTAGCATGCTACAGACCGCACTCTCACACACAATAACCCCACCCAGCCGTCCTGAAGACACTGGACAGTATGAATGTCCCACCAAATACCAAACAAGGTACCACAAATTACCACATAGGTGGTAAACCATTATGTATGGAAGGAGTAACCAGGGACCTAGGGACACAAGTGGAGAGTAACCTGTTATGTGACACCCACATTGCCAATGTGGCTAGGAAGACTGTCTACATTTGACACCGTATCAGGAAAGGAGTCACATCTACGCAACAGAGGTCATTGTGCCCCTATACTTTTCTCTAATCACACCCATAATCTAGTACAATGCCTCATATGGGATGTACCTTACCTGACACCTGCAGCAGTTAGAAAGACCTCAAAGGTACCTCACCAAGAGGATAAAGGGTCTCAAATATATGTCATATGCTGCCTGGCTGTAGACACCCCAGCTGAATCCAGTCACATACTGCCTACACAGAGGCATTGCATGCCTGTTGTAGGAGGCCATGCCCAACACAGGAGTAATGGACATGCTCCACCCCAGAAAACACAAATCCATCGGAGCTGTGAGAGTGAGAGATGTCAACCTCAACAAATAATGAAATAGGATGTGCTGGTGGGACAGATACATAATCCAGAGGCTCCCCACACGCTGGACCAGAATCCCATTTCATGTTAGGCAGAGCCCCTCACTGACACTCTTCAACAGGAATCTTGCCAAGTGGATGGATGATTGTAGAGTTACACTGGGGGTCTTCACTGTGTCATGTCCAGACAGAGGCACAGCAAAGCAAATCATAAATGGCCATAATATTCACATAGCAAGGGGTGTCAAAAGCCACACACACTCTGGCTAGGCTAACAAATGACCAGGGTGGATAGCCTAGTATGAACCTATGAACCTATGAAGATACAAATTGTACAGGACACTAAGGATAATCCCAAGGCTTTCACAACTGATGGTAGGAACCATGTTGGGAATTCACAGATATGCCCTGAATCACACAAATATCACAAACACACACACATATTGCCAACATACATCCTGACAGGTGCAGTGCAAACCCCGAATGCAGAATATCTATCCCAGCAGACTGCTGGCTCCCTGACATTGCAGATGCTGAGGTAACAGCCAACATCTACAAAGCAAAACACACAGCAGCAATGGTATGAGATGGTGTCCTGGGCTTAGTGCAACATGGACTCCAAGATGAATGGAATGCCAAACCACACTACTGCTCAATGTCAGCCTTACCACAGAATATGTACCCAAAGAGCAGTGTACAACAACAGTGGTCCTTCTCAACAAAGGTGTTGCCTGAATGGATACTGAATACTACTACCCCAGAATCCTGAGAAGCTCGGTTTGCACAGCTATGGAAAGGATCAGCATGTACCACAGACATAAAGATATTGGGGACCTACTGACACGGACCCAACCCAGTGTGGCCTTCTCAAGTGCAGATCCTGCCCCTAACCATGTTTGACTCCAATTGAAACAGTCATTAAGGTCATTGATGAGGGCAATGTGCTCCACACAGTGTAGCTGGACCTTGCAAAGGCTTCTATACAATACCCTACGTGTTCATTATAGATAGGCTCACCAGCTTAAATATAAACCCACATGTCAGTAGAGGGGTTGCAAACCAGACCAAGGACAGAACAGACATGGTCAGACATGCTGCAGCCATGTCAGACTACAAACCAGATATAACTGGCATCCCACAAGGCTTTGTCCTGGGATCTCCCTCGTCTGGTATATATGTCCCATAGGTACAGGCAAACATGGAAGGGCTGTGTCCGAACATGTTTGCAGAGGACTACAAACTGCTCACCACATATGATCCACCAGCTGACACAAGCATCCCACAAAAGGGCCACATAGAAACAGACAACTGGTGCCATAGCCATGTCAGCAAGCTAAGTGCAGAAACTTGTATAGTCAACCCCCGTGGATATACAGTAAGTGCCCACCAATTACCACATAGGTGTTAACCCATTATGTAGTTAACATGTAATGAGAGACCTGGGGACACAAGGTGATAGATATCCTGCATTGGACAAACATGTGCTGTAGTGTTTACAGAAACATACCATATACCCACCTAATCATGAAGGCTGTCAGATCTAGATAAGGGGAGGTCATTGTGGCTCTGCAATCATCCTTCATCAGCGGTACAATTGACTACAATAGCCCCTGTGGGATGTACCTCAGCAGACACCTCCATCAACCGTAAAGTCCCCAACAGTACCCCATCAGGAGTATCAAAGAGCTTGCACAGATGCCATGTGTTGCCTGTGTTGCTGGCATCAATAAACATGCTGCACCTTGTACAATCTGAATGGCAGTGAGCTATGCACATGAGAGACCTGAACCCCAGCACTGACTTACATAGGACAAGCTGTACTGCGTGATCCATAACACAGAAGCCACTCCCACCCATGAGTGAACCCCCAGTACAGGCTACCCATAGAGTCACTTATCAATCTTCCTCAGTAGGAATCCTGATGAGTGGATGGGAGATGGTAGATTTATCCTGGGTATCACTGTCATGTCACAGGTAGACAGAGGCACAGTATACTAACCATGACATATGTCATGGCAAACTCTACTTACAATGTGTGTTGAAGGACAAACACACTCTCCAACTAGCATTAGACATGGACTAGGGCACATCGCTAGTGTTTGCAAATGTACACCTATATTGTGGAATACACTACCAATGTTGGACAAGCCTGGTTTAAGTAGTTCATATCTGAACAGAATGCAACATGGTCAGATGTACACAACTGGCCCCTAACCAGGCTGTTGTGCCCACTATCGAAATGTAAAGCAGTGATAGCAGTAAAGCCCAGGATACTGTCCACCACAGTCAAAGTACTACCAGTACACTATACAGTACTACAGTGTTAGGTCAGTGTGAAAGGATGTTGACAACTGTATGCAAAGTATCCCATGCAAACACTGCAGGCACAGTATAATCCTGTTGTGTTCACACACAAAGCAGTTGTACCGTAACTACACAACATGACACACAACACACAACCATAAACGGGTGATAGTTGTTGAAGTTCACACTCATCCACAAATGTGGTGGGCTGCAGAGTCCAACATATGGAATGCTCACACACTTTGACAACATGCCATGGGAAGGCTGAACTGGGCATGCTCACACACTTAGGCCAAATCTCGGTTTAGCAGTTGGACACACATATCTGGTATTGTTATGTGTTATTCCAGGAACCAACCACATTACAGCAGTCTGCCCAGTGCACACAGTTAAATGATTACAGAGACATATGTGATATAGTGGATCCCTCCCATATGCAAACATCTTCCACAGATGCACAAGTTGTTCATACAAACAGGGAATGCTATGGCAATAAAGATGTGCAAACAGTCTATCAGCAACAAATAATGTGCATTTGACAATTAAACATATGGGTGTAGAGGTCAACACTAGGCTGTTTGCCCTAGGGAATGACAGCTTAGCCAGAGTGTGCTTGGTGTCTGCCTCCCCACAGGATGCACATTCCCCTTTCTAAACACAGATGATGTCAGCACCCTATAAGTACAGCAGGAGAAAAGAAACTTCCCAGTAATCCGAATAGCGCGCTCCGCTAATGCGTCCGTCCCAAGTGTCATAACATAGTTAGGTAGGGGTTTCAAATCCTGCAAATGCTCAGTGTGTGTGTGTGTGTGAGTGGGGTTGGTGTGTGTGTAAGTCTGTGGGAGAGAAATGTCCCTTTTGGCAACTAGGAAAACACACTACAGGATGCACATTCCCTTTCTAAACACCGATGATGTCAGCACCCTATAAGTACAGCAGGAGAAAAGAAACCTCCCAGTTATGCGAATAGCGTGCTCTGCTAATGCGTCCGTGTCAAGTTTCATAACATAGTTAGGTAGGGGTTTGAATCCTGCGAATGGCAAGTGTGTGTCTTTGTCTGAGTGGGGTTGGTGTGTGTGAGGGAAATGTCCCTTTTGGCAAATAGGAAAACACACTACAGGATGCAGATTCCCTTTCTAAACACCGATGATGTCAGTACCCTATTAGTACAGCAGGAGAAAAGAAATCTCCCAGTAATGCGAATAGCGCGCTCTGCTAATGTGTCCGTCTCAAGTGTCATAACATAGTTAGGTAGGGGTTTGAATCCTGCGAATGGCAAGTGTGTGTGCTTGTTTGAGGGGGGTTTGTGTGTCATAACATAGTTAGGTAGGGGTTTGAATCCTGCGAATGGCAAGTGTGTGTGCTTGTTTGAGGGGGGTTTGTGTGTGTGAAGGAAATGTCCCTTTTGGCAACTAGGAAAACACACTACAGGATGCACATTCCCTTTTCTAAACACTGATGATGTCAGCACTCTATAAGTACAGCAGGAGAAGCGAAAACTCCCAGTAATGCAAATAGCGTGCTCTGCTAATGCATCCGTCTCAAGTGTCATAACATAGTCAGAGAGGAGTTTGAATCCTGCAATTGGTAAGTGTGTGTTTTTGGCTGAGGGGGGTTAGTGTGTGTGAGGACAATGTCCCTTTTGGCAACTAGGTGAACAGACTACAGGATGCACATTCCCCTTTCTAAACACTGTTCAGCTGAAGGCCATGGCTCTGGCACAAGTTGTCTGTTGCTATGATGCCCATTTGGAAGATGCTTGTGTCAGCTGGAGAGTCGATTATGGTGGCCAGTTTGAAGTCATCTGCATATTTGGACAGCCACAGTCCGTCCGTGTTGGCCTGTACCTCCAATAAATATATACCAAACAAGAGGTTCCCAGGACTGAGCCTTGTGGGACACAACCCGTAACTGTTGTGGGGTCTGGCATGGCTCCAGCAATGCTAACCATGTGGGTTCTGTCCTTGAGCCACTGTGCAATCCATCTAGTGACATAGGGGCTTATATTTAAGCTGGTGAGCTTCTAGAATGCCCAAGTGGGTTTTGTTGTGAAGGCTTTGCAAGATCCAGGTAGGCTGTGAACCACCTTCCCTCCAATGGCCTTGGTGACTGTTTCAAAGAAATCAACCGGGTTAAACCCGTAGTGCTGGTGTGCTCTCAGTAGCCCTGAACCAGGCATCTGTTACTGCACAGATATCAATGTTTTCCATGCCAGGGAGTGTTTTGGGTGCATGCATCTGGAGGTTTAGACTTCTGGCGTTGGGTAGCATTGCTCTTAGTTTCTTATCCCGTGTGATACCTATGAAGGTGGGTTTGTCATTTGAGCCCTGCCTAACATAGGCACTATGGGGGTAGCAAGAGCCTTTGCCAATATCTGAAAGCCCAGGGGTGACAGGTGCAGGCCGTCCCTAGCAAAGCAGGTAGTTCAACAGAAGATGAATGTGTGAAGGTGTAGTGCCTGTGATTAGTTAGCAGTAGCATATATGACTGCTCACGTGGACACATGCCAGGTAGGTCATATGCACTGTGTCACAGGCAATGTACATGTGAACAGGACAAACAGTGACATCCTGTCAAGTGGGACATGGACATACATATAGTAGGCTATGCAGATGGCACTAGGAGTCCACAGAAGCTCTATAACTATGCATTGCAGGTGTGATCAGTATTCCAGGTTAATTGCAAGCAAACATGCATGCAAACAAAGCTACAGTAAACAGGGCTGCATGTAGTCCATTGTACAAGAAACAAGCTGTACCAGTTCCAGTAGGTAACACTGCAAATATGCAGGCACTATGCACATGTACATGGAAATAGACGGTCAGATGGCTAGGGTCCAGTCTCAGTGCACACAAGTGTACAGACCATGTACTGTCAGGATGTACAATAACTGGATAGAAACCCATGTGCTCATACCTGCAGTAATACACATGTCAAATAACAGACACTGAGCCTTCACCCAGTGGTTCCATACTTAGTAGGATGTATGCTCCCTGGCCTGCCACCACAGTATCCCTGACATATATGGGGACTCTCCCTCCTGTGACAGTTAGTTATGTGTTGGGGCTGTCTAGCATGGTATGAGATGTGAGCATGCAGTGCTAGGGTGCTCCTGTGTGTCCTGTACCAGTCGTAGTACTGCACACATATCAACATCCTCAAACATCTGCAATGCAGAGTCTAGTGTGGGCAACATGCCACTTGCAATTTACATGTCCATCATTGTGTATTACTACATTCATTACCCTATCCCTGTGCTACCTATGTATGTAGCCTTCTGTTGACATCATTACCACCAGTATGCCAACATGTGCAGATGATACACTATGGTACTTACCATGGGTGTAGACAACAGGACATGACAATCACACACTTACTGCATCAGGCATGCTGTGATATACCCACAATTAATTCAGCACACAGTACTGTTAACAACATGATACTATTACTACACATCTATGTGGTCACCCTGTGCATCAGCAACATGTTAACCTGTACCTGCACAGTTGTTACAGATTGCAGGAGGTGGCACAGTTTCATCATATGCACAGGGTGTGAACCTGGTATGCCTGAGTCAGCCACCCATACCACCAACTGACATGTATGTGTATGTGTGTTGGTGAGGGACAGCAGTAGAAGGTGGGGCAATGTTGATGCAGTGTATGCGGTAGCCCTAGGTGTTGTCAATTTGCATGTGTGTATGGATGCACACAGTTCCACCTCATGGCTGCCATATACTGGTGTTTATGGACAGCCACAGACTGTACCTGCCAGGTCATACAGATCAGTGTTTCTGGCCATGGACACGGTACCTGTGCCTTGCAGGGGTGCTACGGACCGTATCCGGCACCAACCCAGACTGGGTACTGTCATCAGAAGCAGGTGTTCGTTGACTGGACACAGATCCCTGTCGGGCCTGGCCAGAGCCACGTGCACGTGGTCTCCTGGGGCGGTCTAATGACAGCACAGACCCAGCATTGCTGGGGTTGCTGCTGGCACTCACGGGGCGGCCGCGCCCTGTTTCGCCCGCTGACGACTGCCAGCTGCTGCTGTTGCTGGCATACGCCACGCCGATGCCTCAACCGCCCACCATCGCCTGGCTCATGGACATGTAGTTGTGGAACCGTCCTAATATGTCCCCACAACGCCTGTCTATGACATCGGTGAAATCACGGATGGCAGCCACAATGTCACGCATACCGTCAGTCATGGCTGTGCGACATGCTGTCAGCTCCCTCAGACCCTGTCTGGTGTACCGCTCCATACGTGACTGTGCCTGCATGACAGTCCCAAACATAGCTGAGGTTGTAAGACCTCTGTGGGTACGCCTGACAGGGGCAGTACGCCCATGGATGCTCCACGAGAACCCCTGACATCTGTCTGTGTGGTACCATCTCTGGGCCATGCCCATGGCTGCTGTGTGGGGAGGCATGTGCCACATATACCACATTACCCTGGTCAATGCCCACTGTATGCTGTCCATCACCTAGGGACAGTGGTGACAAGGGTGTATTGGCAGGATAACTGTGCATTGATGGGGTCGACAGCTGTGTACTGTCAATCGGCTGACCAATGGCGGACCCTGGCATACCTTCCTGTGCCATTACACAGATGTCATCATTATCAGTACCCACGGCACCTGACTCAGGTTCCCTGCTACATGACACCAGAGCAGCAACAGAACCTGTGGGAAGGAAACAGGAAACACAGTTTACAATGTCTACACATTACCAGCGATGCACACATGCACAGGTGCACACATGCACACATGCACACATGCACACATGCACAGGTGCACAGGTGCACACATGCACACATGCACACTTGCACACATGCATACAGGTGCACAGGTGCACACATGCACACATGCACACATGCACAGGTGCACACATGCACACATGCACAGGTGCACACATGCACACATGCACACATGCACAGGAGCACACATGCACACATGCACAGGTGCACACATTCACACATGCACACATGCACAGGTGCACACATGCACACATGCACAGGTGCACACATGCACACATGCACACATGCACAGGTGCACACATGCACACATGCACACATGCACAGATGCACACATGCACACATGCACAGGTGCACACATGCACAGGTGCACAGGTGCACACATGCACACATGCACACATGCACAGGTACACACATGCACACATGCACAGGTGCACAGGTGCACACATGCACACATGCACACATGCACAGGTGCACACATGCACACATGCACACATGCACAGGTGCACACATGCACACATGCACAGGTGCACACATGCACACATGCACAGGTGCACAGGTGCACATGCACACATGCACACATGCACAGGTGCACACATGCACACATGCACAGATGCACACATGCACACATGCACACATGCACAGGTGCACACATGCACACATGCACAGGTGCACACATGCACACATGCACACATGCACACATGCACAGGTGCACACATGCACACATGCACAGGTGCACACATGCACACATGCACACATGCACACATGCACACAGTTTCACACAATTGTACAGTACTCAGTATGCGTGATATCAACACACAGACACAGACACACCTACATGCATACAAAGAGCACTACTAAGTGAGCCAAATAGTACTATTACTATCAACACTATTACAGGAATTGTTAATACACACTCACCAGCATGGATAGGCTGCATTGCTGTTATACCAGAGGGTCCTGCAGACGTGAAGAAACTAATGTCAGTGGGCACAACTGTGCCATTGTTTCTGAGTATGATACAGGTCAGGAGTACAACAGTCACCTTTCACAGGTCAGCAGCTAATATTGAGGATATCACACTTGCACATTAAATACTATGGTGACAGCTACAAACCAAGGACACACCTCACACATGCATTAACTACCAGTGTACACAACAGTCAACTATACATATGGCATATTACCTGCACGTTCACTGTCTTGCTGCTGTGTGGCTCCAGCCTCCATCATAATGCATGTCTGCTGCTGTTGTTGTTGCTGGCGGACTGGAGCCACTACACTCATGAGTAGTCCCTCCAGTCTGGTGAGTGGGGATGTAGCCACCCCACCACCTGTGGCGACCTGTTGCCTGTGGATATCTGATGCACGCTGACGGACATGTCTGATTAAATCACTGCAGTGATGTTGTACCTGCTCATATGTCCTATTATGCGTGCCTATGTCATTTACCCGACGGACAAGGTCTTGCCACAGTGCAGCCCTCTCCTGCTGATTCTGGCTGGTGCGGTAAGAGTATTGCATAATCCCACCAGGCTCTGGTGTATCTCCTCATCCTCAGCTGTGGAGTAGGTGGGATTCCGCAGGTGGGCCATGTACCTGAGAAAGAAAATAACCTGGTATCAGCAATATATGTCAGCAGAATTTGGCACACATACTACACATGCTACTCGACTGTTATGATACAACATATCTCACATATGTAGCATCTGTCTGTCTATTGGTGGATACACATGTAGATGGCCAGGTATCCGTGCTCGGCCAGCAACTGTGCAACAGTACCTGGCAGACTCCATACGACATACTACCAAACCCCAGCAGTCAGAACACTGATTCAGGTCAAGAGCACATCCTCACTCTGGGGGTTTGTATCTAGGTACTGTATGGCCTACATCGTCAACTACTGTGAGCTGACCACACACTGATTGCCCTGGATATACATATCCCACCTCCACCACCAGCACAAACGACTATAGTGCATAACATTACAGATACAAACTTTACACTTTGTAACAGTGATATGGTATCCTTCCAGCCCACTGAGCCAGTGGCAGATACAACCCACAATGCTGACCCCTACACAATTGCTTTCTACAGACATCTCCGAGAATGCATGGATCATGCAATCCCATATATGACCAAGACACTCTCCACAAAGGGACAGCATCCTGTCTGGTGGACCCCAGCCATAGACAGATAGTATTACAGAAGATGGAAGCTACTGCAAGACAGAGCATAATTCACTAAAGGGAGGGCATGTCTGAGCAGCACTGGTAAGGATCTATTTTCCATCATACAAAATACATGGGCAACTTTGAGAGGGAAATCAAGAGTGACACTACAGATAACCAGAAGGCCTTCTTCAGTTATGTTAGCAACCTGGTCAGGAGCCATCCTCTATGCCCATAGGTAGTACACAACAACAAATATTTCACTGACACCACAGATATCGACAACATTGTGGCAGACAGGTTCAGTGCAGGTGTCACCCGCCCCTCTCCCCAAATAAGGCATAGTTATCCCAGCTGACTGTAACCTCCCTGTCATCACAGATGTCCAGGTGAGAGACACCCGCAGGACAGCAGAATACACAACATGGATGGGACCTGATGGTATCCCCAGTTGCATGCTACATAACCTCTGACAGGAGCTAAACACACATATAGAAGTGCTATGTAACACTAGCCTGACTACAGGATATGTACCTGTACACTGGCACAGCAGCAGTGGTTCCACTCCATGAAGGAGGCACCTCAACATACCAATACAATACAACACAATACATTACATTACAATACAATACTATACAATATGCTATTGCCCTGTGTCTACAGCAGCGCACTGTTCTGCTACCCTGACCATTGTGACACATGTGGTGTGATGGTACCTGCTGCTGTCACACAGTTACACAGGGTGACTCATATGGCATATTACCTATCTGACTAACATTCAGCAGGGTATGTGTGACATGTACTCATGGGAGTCTTGCTTCTTAACACTGTGTGGTTTATTGCAGGGTATGTCTTATCTGTGGGTAGGAACTCTTACCTCCACATGTGCACACTATTGCAGTGGCACGGACGACACACAGCAGACATTTAGGTTGTGGATGGTGTGAGGTGTTACTATGGTTGTTGGACATCTGTCATGGGTGTGACTTCCATATGTAAATCCGGGGAGTGGTAACCTCTATGTGGGTAGCATATGTGTACTCTGTGGTGTTGTCAGTCACTGTGCATTGGTAATGTGTTTGAGTGCATTGTCACAGTGTTGTACATGTCACTGTGTCCTTCTCCATATCTGTAGCTGTCATGTGAGGTCCATACCATGGCATCCATTATGTGGTGTGGAGGTACACCGACCTACATGTCCATACCTGACTCACCATGTCCGCTGACACATACCATGTGCAGGTATTCAGGGATAGTGTGCCACTGTGAATATCATTGGGGCCACTATTGTACACATTTCTGACCCTGCTCACCCCTGACACATGCAGTGGTGGGCAGCCAATCACATATCTGGTGGTTACTGGTGTAGGCGATCTGGAATGTGGTATGGTACTCGGATTTGACACTGGTATTCACTCCATGCCTTTGTCACCAGGCACCTGTTGCAATACATCTGTACACATGTGCCTCACTCAGAATTTATATACATCTCTCTCTCTCTCTCTCTCTCTATATATATATATATATATATGTATATAGATATATCTATATGTATATAGATATATATATATATATATATATATATATATATATATGTCCGTGTATACATATACACATATATATTGATGTACATATATTGCTATAGATGTGGGAGGGGCACAGAGGGGTGGGAGTGACAGAGGGGGTGGGACAGGCTGTGTTGCAGGTCGTCATATACAGTCATACCTATAGGTAGTCAGATCAGTCTGTCTATGTATATGTATCTACATATATCTATATCTGTATGTGTGCATTACATAGATATGTTTGTACAATATTCTATCTACATATGTCTATGTATTCCTACATCTCTATCTCTATGTATGTATACATATATGCATATCATATATATATATATATATATATATATATATATATATATATACACATACATATGTTGACATACATACATACGTATCCATATGTTAGACAGGTATATCAACATATTTGTCTACCATACTGTATACACACACTAACATACTGCTAAACATACATAACTGTGTAACCTACTTTGTACATGGCACTACAACCTACAATCAAACAACATTGATATGTGCACATAGATGCTCTCACATACAAATGTATGTACAGCCTTCACTGATAGTTGCTGTATGTCCCCTGCCCTTTACACATCTTCATACATATGGATACAGACCAATGACACATATGGAGGGTTCACAGTATGTAGACCTTTATAGTATTACTTTACATTACCTGTGTTTGTCACAGCTGCTTGTGTTGCTGTCTGGTTCTCTGTCCTGCTGCTCCACTTCCCAGTTGTCAGCTTTCAGGTAGCTGTTGCTGAACAATTTGTTTCTGTCTGCTTAATTGCAGTTTTCTCTGTCTCTGTCTCTGTCTCTGTCTCTCTCTCTCTCTCTCTCTGTCTGTCTGTCTCTCACGTCCTTCTCAGGGTGCAATGAAAGTATTGCATGCGTGGACATGGAGTACAGCATACTTTTGTAGGTATCTGCATATGCCCATGTGATGGCCTCTGCACCAATTGTTAGCCAGCATTTGCTAATTGCATGCAGCCAGTTGTGTACTGATTGCAGTTCTCACTGTGATTTCAGAACAGTGCTATAAAAGGTGTGAGATAGGCGTAGCCCTTTCAGATGTTAAGGGCAGGGACCATGCTGTTATGCTGTGGACAATGTTCTGTGAGTGTAAAGGTTGGTATCTCTCTCATATTTCCAGGTGTGTTGTAGATTAACATTCCTCCATTCATTTCTCCAGTTTCCTGTACTAACTGTTTATGTACACTGACACCTACAACTACTACTACTACTGTTAATGTGTGTGTGTGTGTGTGTGTGTGTGTGTGTGTGTGCTTTCCTTTCACTTTGGGTTTTTATTGTTTCTAAAGGCTTTTAATTGTTTTTCCCTTTTAAAAAGGGGGCACCCTTAAACTTGGGATGCCCGCAGGGGTTTTGACTGTGGGTTGCTGGTAGTTTCCCCAATTTTCCTGCCCTTCAATTGGGAATCTTTGCTATATTCCTTTCAGGGGGTTACACCCTTTTCCATGTTTTTTCTTTCCATGGGGGGTTGGGGCCCCCTTGACATTTTTATTTAGGGTTTTTTTAAAAAAAGGTGGTGGCGGCCCCAGGAAAAATTTTCAGGTTTCCCCTTTTTGCCTCATAATTTTGGGAATATTTATGGGGCACCCTTTTCTGGGTATTGGGGTGCAGTTGGGGAAAAATTGGGGTTAGCTGGGATATTAAAAACTTAAAACCCTTTTTTCTGCCTGCGTTTTTTGGGGAAATTTTTTTAAGGTTTCCCCCGGTTTTCCTTTTTCCCCTTTTTAACCCTTTTCCAATTTTTTGTAAATTTTGGGGTTGGGGGCATCCCTGTAAATATTTTGTTTTCAATGTTAGGCTTTTAACTATTCCCAAAATGGTGGTTTTTTCAACCTCATTTGGTACCCGGATAATTTTGCAGGTTTTTTCCACATTTTTCCCTTTTATTAATTTTGGTTCAATATTTTATTTTCACAATTTTCTTTTTAAAAATCACTTGGGTAAGTTCAGAAATTAATTGGGTTGGGGCCCCAAAATTTTAATTTTCGAAATGATACCCTTCCAAAACAACCCCCAAAGTTTTAACCCGGGGTTTCTTTTTGAACCTGTCCCGGGGGTTTGTTGAACAAGAATTTCCCTTTTGGGCCTTTGCCCACATATTTTTTAAAAAAAAGGGGCCCGGAAAAGGGGGGGTTTCCAAAAAGGGTGGGGTAGGGCAAGGGTTATTGCGGAGGGGGGTTGGGTTTAAGGGCCCCCAGTGCCCCTTTTTCCTCAGCCCCAAAAGCTGGCTTTTTTTTGGTTTACATTTGGGAAATTTCCCCCCCAGGATGTAACAAAATTAAAACTTTTGTACACCCCAAATTAATTTTTAATTCCCTTCCTAAAATTTCAAAGGGGGTTTTTTATTTGGGGGAAAATTTTTGTTAAGAGTCCCCCTTTTTTTTTTTTCATGAGATTGGGTTTCAAAGGTTTGGGGGTTTGGTACAGTGGGGGGGTTTTTTTTGGGGGGTTTTTAAAAGACAAGGGCCGCCAAAACAAAGGGGGTAAGGCACTTTTAACAATTGGAACCCGGGGCGGGGGTTTGGTTCCGAGCCCATGGCCCCTGGCCAAAAGGGAACCCGATTCCCCACCCAAAGGCATTTTCCACCGTTTTTTCCTTTTAAAAAAAGGAAAAGGGGGCGGGGTGGGGAAAAGGGGGGCCAAAAGGGAAGCCCCCTTTGGGCCAACCCGGGGGTCGGGGGGTGAGGTAAAGGCCCCAAATCCCAATTTTTTCCCCCCGCAACAGCCGGCCTAGGGGATGGGGGAAATTTTGGACATTTTAAACCCCACCCCTGAGGAGAGGTGGCCCGGGCCAAAAAAAGGGTCCCAAAAGATAGGGGCCATGTCCCCGTGAAGGTGGGAATGGGCCGCTAAGTTTGGGGGGGAATTTTTTGTTTGGGGCAGACCCTTTTTTTAGGGGAATTAAAACCCTTAAATTTGTTGGGAAAAGCTGGGGGGTTTGGGTTTATTAACCCAAAAAAGAACAAACCCGAAAAGGGATAAAAATGTAATTTGGAAAAACGTTGGGGGTTAAAAATTTAGGGAAAAGGAAAGGGGTTTTGGGGTTTTCCCGGGCCCAAAGACCCCCCCGAAAGGGAAATAATATATACCCAAAGGCAAATTTTCCATGTTTTTTCACTCCCAGGGAAGGGTTTTGGGGTTTAGGGGGGGGAAGGTTATTCCCCCCCTGCCTCAAGCTGGCACTAAAGTCCTTAATCCCCTTTTTCCACAGTTTTCCAAGCTACAATTTGGGGGTGGATTTTGCCACAATTCAAGGGGCCCCAAACCTTTTTTCAGCCTTTCCACCGCAAGGTGGCAAGGGGCCCCCAGGAATTTGCAAAAATCCAATTTCAATTTTTCCCGCTGAGGTAGATTTTGGGTTTTCCGTGGAACCCCTTTGCGTTTTCTTTTGGGTTTTTAAATTAAAGCATTTCATTTGGGGTTTGACTATAAAACCATTCAAATTATTTAAAACTGATTGTATTCCCATTTCCAAACCCCAGTTTCAACCATTCAGGAGGCCTGGGTTTTTTAAAAATGTTTTAACAGAATTTCAATCCCCAGCAGGGGTTATTTGATGGCAAACCACAGGGTAAATTTAACAGGGAATCATCCGCAGCTATATTTTCAGGCCTGTCCCGGGTTTTTAATTTTTTCACAACCCTTTTTATTTGGAATGGGTTTATGTTTTTTAATTAAAGGGGGGGGTTTTAAAAAGAATATTAACACCTTTTAAACTTTTCTTGCAATTTTAAAATTCCTTATATACACCCCCCTACTGTTCTTTTTAACTTTTCAGTTTCCCTTTTGGGTTAAATATTTCAACGGTTAAAAGGCCCCGGGTTACGCAACTTAATATAAATGGTTTTAAAACACATTCCCTAAAATTAGCTTTTTTTAACTTTTCATCATTTAAATTTCTTTTTATGGTGGGGCGTTGGGTGTTTGGGGTTATCCAAACATTTTCCCCTTTTTTCCTTATTGCAGGGTTTAGGGGCCAAAATTCCGGAAATTTTGGGGAAAACCAACCTTCCCCCGTCAGCCCTTTGAAAGGGTTTGCTGGGTTTTTTTTTTGGAACTGGGGCCCGGCCCTTTATTCCCCCCCCCCTTTCTCAAAATATACCCCCTTTATTCATTTTCCCCACTGTTTTGCTTTATTCTGGATTTTTCCCCCCTTCTTATTGCCTTTTCCCCTTTTACCATTTTGGAATTTTTAAATTCTAAAGGGTTTATTGAAGTTTTAACATTTTTTATTACAATTCCTTTCCAGGTTACTTTGTCATGGTTTAGTTTTTCCACAGGGATATATTTTCAACCTGGATTTTTATTTTTCATTAAATTTTAGCCTGCTGAGGGGGGGGGTCTTTTTTAAAGGCAGGGTTTTTATTTCAAGTTGGGCGGAAATTTTGTTTGCTTAAAAAAACAGGCTTTTTCCCCTTTTGGTAAACCAACAATTTCCCCGCCCCTACACTTTCAAAATGTTAAAAATTGCAGGGGTTTTTCCCTTAAACCACTGCCTCTTTGGGGGACTGCATACTTTTAAATTTCTTTTAGTTTTGGAATTTAATTTTTTTTTGACCTCCTGGGGGCCAAAAAAGGGGGATTTTAACCCTTTTCTTTGGGTTTTTGGCAAGAAGGGGCCCTGCATTTTTAAAAAAAAATTTGGGGTTTTGGGGAAATAACCTCTCCAAAATTCAGCTATTTTTTTTTACTTTTATAATTTTTTAAAAGTTTACTTACTCAATGGGGGGGCGTTGGGGTTTCCCGGGCCTCCGGAAAACCAAATTTAAAAAAAATTCCTGCTTTTTTTTCTTTTTTTTTTGGGCCGGGGATGGTTTTGGGGATTCACCCTTTTCCTTTGGAACCCTGTTGGTGGGGTCATTTTGGGGCCAACCGGGGGGCCCACCGGGCCTTCAGCCCTATGCTTCCCCGGAGGGCCTTGGTGTGATTGGGCCTCATGAATTTGGCAAAGCCCGCCTGACCTACTCCTTTAAACCCCACCTCCGTGTAAAAGGATAAACCCCTCCTAATCCTGGGGAATTTGTGAGGTTTTTAAAAATTTTTTTTTATTCTGGTGTAATTTTCCCCCCCTTTGGGGTTATTACCGTTTTTCCCAAAAAAAAGTGGAAAAAATTGGCCATTTTTGGGAAAAAAGGATCAAATTTAAAATTTTTAAACCTGGGATTGTTTTTAAGTTTGTTTTTTAAATTCCCCAAATTAGCCCATTTATTGCATTTTAAAAGGGTTTTCTTTTTTAAAAGGCCTTTAAATTTTTTTTACCTTGAATTGTTAATTGGGGGGAATTTTGGGCCCCGTTTTTAAATTTTTCATTCCTTTTTTCTAAAAAATTCTTTTAAAAATGGCTTTAAAGGAGTTTTGGGAAAAAAACTTGCCCCCAAAACCTTGCCTTTTAACCCCTTTTTCCCCTTTTTTTATCCCAAAGGGTTTGGTGGGTTTAAACCCCTTTTGGTATAGCCATATTTTTCGCTCCCCCTTCCCCTTTGGGGACTTAGATTTACCCTGAAACCCCCTCCAGTCCAAAATCATTTTTAAGAAAAACTCTAAATTTTTGGGAATGGAACCTGTTAAAGGGTAACTCAGGCTATTGGCCTCCGGGATTTTTTTCTTTTTTTAACCCAAGTTTAATTAAATGGGCTTTTTCATTCCAATTTTTCCCTAAATTTGGTTTTAGTGCCTTTTTTGGTAGGGAAAGTTTCCCCCCTTTAAAATTTTTTAAAAAAAATTGGGGTTGGTGGGGGTTTAACCTAAAAAAAAAAAAAAAAAAAAAAAAAAAAAAAAAAAAAAACAAAAAAAAAAAAAAAAATAAATTAAAAAAAAAAAAAAAAAAAAAAAAAAAAAATAAAAAAAAAAAAAAAAAAAAATAAAAATAAAAAAAAAAAAAGGGGGGGGGGGGGGGGGGGGGGGGGGGGGGGGGGGGGGGGGGGGGGGGGGGGGGGGGGGGAAGGGGGGGGGGGGGGGGAGGGGGGGGGGGGGGGGGGGGGGGGGAAAAGGGAAACAATTATTGTTTTTGGGGCCAAAAAACCCCAAAAAAATTTGGGGTTTTTTGCAAGAAACCTTTCCCTTTTAGGGCCCTGCAGCCCTTTTTTTGCCAAGGTGGGGCCTTTTTTTGGTCAAGTAAAAATTTTTCCCCCAAAAGATTGGCTATGGACATGCCCCCTACTGTCTTACACGGACCGTGTTAGACTTAGGTGTGATTCAGCATGCTCTCATGAATATGCAAAGCATGCTGACATCACTCCGTTTAACTGCAGCCTCCGTGTAAGAGTTATAACTCTTACACGGAGGCTTCGTGAATCCTGGGGATAGTGTTGAATGTATTGGTTTAAAAAAAATTTTGTTTTCTATCCTGGAACACTATGAATCTGACATCAGGGGGGGTGATTACAAGAATTTTTTGGCTCAAAGAGAAACTAGATGACAAATTAAACTACAGGCGGATCATTTTCCTGGGTTAAATGAAGCCATCAATATTGAATGTTTCTTAAAAGATCGTGAAGCATATGTTGTATAATGTTTGTTATTGTAATGTACTCAATTATGCCTATTCTATAGTGCATAATGATGAATGAAGAGTTTGCTTTTTGTAAAGGGCTCTTTAATTATGATTTTACACTATGTAATTGATTAATTGATTTTAATTGTGTGCAGTATTTAAATGAATGCTTGATGTAACATTCCTTTTGGTTCTGAAGAAATTACTTGTAAGAATAGGCTTATAGGAGATTACTGGGCAAACAGCTATAAAGCCCTTACAAACCTAGCCATTATTACCCACATTTTACCCGATTTCTGATCCCTAAAGGCTAGAGGATGGCTTAGGCTTGTGTATATGCCTTTGAGTATTTTACAGACTGCCCATATCCATTAGGGACTTAAGTATCACCCCAGGAGCAAATTTGCAATTCCCCATCCATTGATCCAAACTACATTTGAAGAAGGGAAGGACTCTAATTTATGTGAATAGAAAGCCTGTTCCAGAGAGGGAATAATCTCTGAGGTACATATCTGTCTCTCCAGCATGTTTTATTCTTGTCATAGACCAAGTTTAGATCCCTAGATTAGGTGACCCTCGTGCATTTTGTCATTCCAATGTATAACAGTTCCATCAGAATTTGATTTGTGAGTGCCTTATAGGCTAGGCAAAGATCACCCCTTAATATGTGGTAGGAGATAGTGTGAATGGATAGGGCTTTTAGTCTATCTGCATAGGACATATTGTTTGCACCCCATATTGTTTTTTTGCAAGAACCTCTGAGGCTGCTGCAGCTGTTGCAAGTGCCTGGTCAAGTACATGCCAAAAGGTGCATTGCACTTAATTATTGGTCTGATGAGGGCCAAATACAGTGGGATCTAGATGCCATGTCTTTACTTATAATCCGAGCCAAATAGAAGGACTTCCTCACCATTGTGGACACATGCTGGTCAAAGTTCAGGCTATCTGTCTGTGTATCTGGATCTCTCAAGTCTGAGCCCATTCTTAGGCATGTGCTGTTAATTTTGTAATTTGCAGGGGTACTTAACTTCCCAAAGGGTATGATTATATATTTTCTTGAATTTAATTTTTGGCCATGGCTCTAGCACCAATCAATTGTCTGAGTCAGAGCCTTCTAAAGGATATCTACACCACCTAGTAGTCATCAGCAAACTTAGTCAGCCAAAGGCCTTCTACATTTGCCTTGACTTCAGAGAAGCATATTCTGAAAAGGAGAGGTCCCAACACTGAGCCCTGTGGCACACCAGTAGTAACTGGCCTCTTGCTGGATCTGGATTCACCTACTCTAACAATATGTGTCCTGACCATGAGCCATTTACCTATTCATCTGGTGACATAGGGATTTATGCCGAGTTTTGTAAGTTTATCTATAATACCTAAGTGGGGAATTGTGTCAAATGCCTTAGACAGGTAAGGTATGCAGTATGCACTGATTTACCCACATCCATGGTCCTCGTAACTTTCTCAAAGAAGTCCACCAAACTGAGCAGGCATGACCTGCTGTTGACAAAGCTGAACTGGGTCAAGCCCAGTGTTTAGAGTTTTCCTATGTTGTTATTTTTCAGGTCCATTATTATTTTTTCCATGGCCTTGCATATAAGACTAGTCAGACTTATGAGTTTGTAATTTCCTGGGTCTGTTGATGGTCCCCCTTTATGCAGAGGGATGGCCATTGCTGTCCTCCACTCCACAGAGACAAAGCCAGTCTGGAGTCTTTGGTTAAATAAAGATCTTATGGGCCTGATAGTTCTTGTTTCAAGCTATTTAAGAGGCATTCTGGATATTGCCAGGATCCATTGAAGCCATGCTTTAACTTTAGAGACCACAGTGGTGAACAGTTCTTAGGTGACAACTAGTAGAGGAATGGTGAAGGGTATTTCTTGTGGTGTAACAGGAGGTGATGGGGAGGTGAAATGTGAGCTAAATTTACCGGCCAGCAGATTTGCTATATTTTTGGTGAAGTATAGGTGATGCCATCTACAACTAATCCTGCACATTGTTGAGGGTTGCCCTTAAGATGATAGCCATAACTGAAAAAATGCCTTATGGATTTCCTTAGCTTGGGAGACTATTTTGCCTCAAAATTTGCTTTTGAAGACTTGACTAGTCCCCTTATTTACTTGTTTAGATTAATGAGAGAGTTTTTGCTCAATTGTGTACCTTGTCTCTTACTTCTAGACAGAATTTTCTTTCTTTTGTTGTACAACCTATTTATACCAGGGGTCCATCAAGGTGGTTTGTCTTTGCTGTTTGTCTTATTCTTATTCTGGTCTGGTACTGCTGTTTCTATGCAGTTGATAATATGGTTGTACAGGGCTTTTGTGTACGTCTCTGCATAGGCTTCTGGGTTTGGGGGAGCTTGGAAATGAGCTATGCTATCACTTAATAGGTGGTAGTTTGCTTTAGAGAGGTTCTTAAAGGTTTTGGGGTTAGGTGGGGGTTCTAGTTTTATACTTATTACAAGGGATACTACTTTGTGATCTGAAGGGGGTAAAGGCCCAAATTCAGAGGCAGATTTTAAATATTACTCTTATGTACTTTGTTGCTAATATGACAGGTTTTCCATTAACACACAATCCTCAACAGTTTGCAAGGAAACCATAAATATTTTGAGAAACTAAAAAATATATGAAATATGAAATGTATGCACAAAGCTGTCCCCTTAAGCAAAGTACATTTACAGCTCTTAGCCTTGTAGAACAAGAATCAGTGACAAAGACATATGAAAAATAAGGAGGGCAGATTTTAAATATTGTCCTTATGTATCTGGCTGTCAGAATAGTAGGCTTTGAATTAACATACATTTTCTGAAAGGCAGATTTTGAAAACAGCAAGCTTTATGAAGAATAGAACAAACATATGAGCAAAATCATGGAGGGACAGATCAGTTGACTACAGTACAATTGTACAGATTAGAAAACCACAAATTTTACATGGAAAAGACCAAAAATATGAGGCAAAAAAATTGGAGTCAGAGAACTATCCTGTCATCCAGTCATCATGCAAATTTTTTCACTGATATTTGGTTGCCTGCCAGTTTGGATAACTTACAAAAGTAGCTAACTCTTCAGCAGCTGCATCCAGAGATAGCTACTCTCCCTTAACTGTTTACTCATGGGCCTAGGGGAGCAGAAAAAATATGAACTGATTGACTACATGCACCAAACCTGTTGAAGATCAGTGTACTTAACCAATTACCTCACTCTACAGTGCCATAACATTGTCGGTTTATAAAACAGCCCATGGAGGGCTTCTTATGTGCTCGCCACGGTTTGTGGAAGACCTAGACATTGTGTGATAAATGAAATGTTAAGAAACCCTGGTATACAACATTCACTTTCTGTCTGCAGTGTCATCCTGGTAATCACAATACAAACCTTGCCCTGCTCCTGTAGTATTGTACACTGCAGAATTTCCATTTTTTGTAGTGTATAATGTCCTATAAATGACATGGGCAGTTTATATAGCTGTCATTAATCGGAAGCACAACACGCAACCTTATAAAGTGTGCTCTGCCTCACCAAGTGCATCTGTAGTGAATGAATTAGTCACAGCTGTTCAAACTGTTTTTTCCTTGGATGAAATTTCCTTATGAATAAAAAAGGATCACTCTTAACCTGACAGATCAGCTGAATACGAACAACTGAACTCAGCTTAGGGAGCATTGTAGCAGGAAATGGACTAGTTAACCATGACCTGTTACTGTGTTTGGAGAGAAAGAATATGGCAAGCATAATATCTCATACCCAGGTTCTAATTCCAAAAATAATTGCATGTAAAGGGTTTTTTGTGTTTTAGAATCAGATTATAACACAAAAATGGTATGCAAAAATTAAATTATCCTAGCACTATCTTTTCTGGCCAATGCCCAGAAAAATAGTAAAGTGTAGTTAATGGGTTAAGGAATAACTTACATAGTGTTTGGCAAAGCCACAACTATAAAATGAATTGCCTCATTCTATATTACAACATGTTTCATCTATCACACAAAGCAGGACTCCTCCACATGCCACTGACTGAACCATTTTTTTCTGTATTTTATGTTTAAGTCTGGATCACTCTTTCCCTTTCATCTCAATGGAATGTAATAGTCTGTATTTTGAAAAAAAGCTTTGTATGGGCTGAGTGTTTTTTTTTTTTTTTTTGTGAATATGCTGCCCCATTAATTAATTTTGCTGTAGGTCTTGGTTAATTTTTACCTCTTTTTAAAATATTGTTGGTATTTTATTATGTTTGAGTAATGCAACATTCATTGTGTTAGAAGACATTAGATTTCTAACCTTTATTTCTCTTTGTTTGACTAACACAATTTATAGAGCAGCTTTTTGATTTTTTTTATGTGCTTGCATGCAACTATTTTCGATTTGGCTGATTCCCACTTTCATTTTATTTAATTATTAGTTTAATTTTTTTCATTGTAACTTTGATACCTTTTATTTCCATGGGGTTTTATATATACAAGTGTAGCTATTTCTGTGGAATACATTAATTTGACTGAAAACTCAAAACACTGTTAAAGTTAGTGTTGAAATTTAGAATATTAAAAACCTTTTAACACCGGGTGGGCAAAACCCTTTGCATCCCCCACATGAGAGGCTATGCCTCCCACTCTCCTACTAATTATATATACCAGCTCTAGGATTGCACAACAGCAGGGAAATGGCAAATTCCCATTTTCAGTATTTTTGACTTTCAACATTTTGAGCTTTTCAGTGTTTTGAGTTTTCTATCAAATGACAAAGATAACAAATTCCAGAACAGTCTATGTGTCTGTCCTTGCCATAAAAATGAAGTGGTGATTCTTCTAAGTTGGTTTAAGAAGTTTTCAGCAAGGTTAAGTAGCACTCACTGAGACACATGCAACACTATTGGGAAGATAAACCCTTTGATGGCTATTAATCTCAGTAAAAAATCTAACTTCACCACCTTCCAAAGGGAGAAGTGATTTCTAGATTTTTGAATCACTTCATCTAATGTGTGGGCTGGGGAACCTTCTACTGAATTCATCAGTTTTGCTCCCAAATAGGTTATTGTTGAATCCCCTGAAAGAAAAACGTATTTAAGATCTGGGGGGGCATTTTATTTAACTTTTTGAATTATTAATTTTGTACCCAGAAATCACCCCAAAGGCCCTTAATTCTTGAAAGGCTCTATCTAAATTGTTGTTATGGTTAGGAAGATACAAACACATATCATCTGCATGCAATGAGATTGAGAGATGTTGATTATGTTTTGCATATCCTGTATAAAGCATGGTGCTTAGCTTTTGTGCCGGGGCTCTAAGTATAAAACAAAGTGCAGTGGGGAGAGGGGATTGGGTTTTCTAGTGCTGCTACAGTAAATGGTAGTAAACATTGAGACTTATTTTAATCTTTATTGTGATATCAGTGTTCAGAGCCTGTATTAATGAAGTTATCTGAGCAAGAAAGCCCATTTTAATCATTACCGCTAAAAAAATATCCTAGATCACACAACAAAAGGTTTTGCAGTGTCATTTTAATCTATTTGTTAACCAAGTAAACCCACTGTACAAAGTGTCTTTGTTCAGCCTGGAGCATTCTATGGCTAAGTGACTTTCATAAAGTCACTCAGCAGGATAATAGAGATGAAGGATTCAAACCCAGTACTTTTGAACAAGAAGCAGTTTATTAACTTCCCAGAGCCTTGAGCACCAGATAAGTCTGATTCACTTATAAAGACCCATGGGTGTAACATGGACATTCAATGTTTGACCAATAAGTCGTATAAAACTGTAATGAGAGGTATTACAGACCAACTGTAACCCTAAGTGACTTGCAAAAAAAAAAAAGATATTAGCAAGGAACAGGACATATATATGAGGCAAAATCAGAAATGTTTTGTAAAATCAGTGACAGATAAGAGGTGGACTACTCTAAAAATATACACAAATATGGAAAATGAAGACCCAATCACAAATTATTTTGTTAGCGCTTTCGTTTACTTCTCATAGGTAAACTTCATCAGACAAAATCTTTTTAAAAATGCTCACTTATATACATTTTTGACTAATGACATCACCAAATTAATTAATAATACATTACTTTTAAAGATACATTACAAAAAAGCTAATGCATAATATTAACTCAGCAGAAGCATTCTATTTATGACCTATATTTCATAAATGTTGGGAGTTCAAATCTTCCATTTAACAACAAACTCCAAAAATGAACTTCAACTAAAAACCAAAATAAACACAAATATGGAAAATGAAGACCCAATCACAAATTATTTTGTTAGCGCTTTCGTTTACTTCTCATAAGTGATTTATATACTATTATACCTCATGACATCGGATGTAATTGGGTGAGAGAATTTTTATTGGAGAAGCATATTGAAGGTACTACTATTGATTTGATTTTATATTTATTAGAATTAGTTTTGAAGAATGATTATTTCATGTTTGATCAAGAATATTATCTCCAAAAAAACGGTGTTGCCATGGGGTCCCCCTGTGGGGGGACGTTTGCAAACATAGTGATGGCATTTTGGGAAAAGCACTTACTTTTTGAAAATTTTGAATTTAAACAAAAAGTTGTTTGGTACACTTGGGTTTTGGATGATATTTTTATTCTTTGGAAAGGGGATGAATGTTCTGTTAAACTTTTTATGGAAGAAATTACGAGTTATACTGAATTCCTGAAGTTTACTCGGGACTTCCATACTGATAGGATTTGTTATTTAGATGTGGACATAATAAAAGATCGTGTTAACTGTAGATTCCTATAAAAAATATATAGGAAATCAACTTATTCTAACGCCTTATTACATTTCACTAGTTGCCACCCTGAATTCCAGAAGAAAGCTGTGGTTAAAGGGCAACTTGTGAGGGCGGCTAGAATGGTTTCGTTAGAATCAGATTTTGTTGATGAATGTAACAATCTGAAAATTATGTTTTGAAACGTGGGTACCCTCAATATTGGTTGAATGATCTCGTTGATGAAGTTTATCAGAAAAGAACAAATGGGTGGTTTAAACCATTATTAAATAATAATAAAAAATGTGGGGACCAATTGTTGAATTCAGATTATATAACATTAGAATGTCAATCTGACTTTAGAGTATATGGATCATTAGATCAAACAATTAATGATATCATTACTAGTCCTATTAATAATAATAATGTAGAACTTAATAATGAGAGATTGAGTTTCATTACAACATATACATTGGACGCTCCCATTATTAGGTCTATCCTATACAAGAATTGGAGTTTTCTAATCGAGGATCAGAACGTTCAGAAAATTGCTGGTGAATGTCCTAGATTAACCTATAGGAAAGGTATGAATACTAAATGTCGTTTAGAGAAACAAATGTTGAATGAATTTTCACCTTATAATGGCATGTATAAATGCAAATGCTGTAAATGGTGTAAACATATTAAAATTGGCAAGTCTATATATATTTTGAATAGGAAATACAATATCCTGGGTTAATTCAATTGTAACTCTAAAGGGGTTGTATATATTAGTATTTGTAAAATTTGCAACGTTTTTTACGTCGGGAAAACAGATCGACCCCTGAAAAATCGAATATATGAACATCTTTATGCTATTGGGAAGGCTAATTTGAATAATGCTTTAGCGAAACATATTTATTATTACCCAAATCATAAATTTGAGTTTACGATAGTTGATAGTGTATGTGAAAATAAGAGGGGTGGACCGACTTCACTTAAATTAGAAGAAAAAGAACTGTTATGGCAGTTAAAACTGAACGCCATGGTCCATCCTGGTTTAAATTATTCTATTTCAATAGGTAGCATTCTAAAAATGAAAGCACTTATGAGATAAATGGGCTATTTTGTCCCATTTGAAATAATGTTATATATTTTACATTTATATGTGAAATTCATATATATATTTTTTTTATACACATATTTATTATGTATTTAGAGTCATTTATGAAATATAGGTTATAAATAGAATGTTTCTGCTGAGTTAATATTATGCATTAGCTTTTTTGTAATGTATCTTTAAAAGTAATGTATTATTAATTAATTTGGTGATGTCATTTGTCAAAAATGTATATAAGTGAGCATTTTTAAAAAGATTTTGTCTGATGAAGTTTACCTATGAGAAGTAAACGAAAGCGCTAACAAAATAATTTGTGATTGGGTCTTCATTTTCCATATTTGTGTTTATTTTGGTCTTTAGTTGAAGTTCATACTCCAAAAATATAACAGTTTTTGCATCAACATGCATTTTTTTAGCAGAAAACTTTTAAACTCTAATGACTAGCATTATTTACTAACAGTAATCCTCAGTAATTTATCAAAAAATTAAGAAATTAATGAAGGTATGGTAGTTGGCATAGAGGATTAAGAGTCTAAGCTCTTAATGAGCTGCTTCCTGCAGTAATGATACAGGATTTGTCTCTTTCTACCTCCATTTGCCTACTATGTGGCTCTGAGTGAGTCACTTAACCAGATAGTGCTCCTAGGATGTACATGAAAAGTGGAGTTTACCTGGTTAATAAACATCGTAAAAAGATAAAGCTTGAACATGAGGAGAAATATGATCCTATGCAGCATATTCTGAGCAATAATAAGGCATTATGAAACTCTGACTGGCATTATTGATTGACTGTAATCCTTGCTGATTTGCCAGAATGTTTTAGAAGGCAAGTTGGCAGATTGTTCCTTAATTTAAGAACATCAGGTAAGACTGTCTATGCTTGCAGGACAGGTAGTTCCTTCATTACAGTTTGCAGGTCTGTCTTTCATAGACACTCCTCTATTAGAGAGAAAGAGACACACACACACACACACACATACACACACACACACACACACACACACACACACACACACACACACACACACACACACACACACACACACACACACACACACACACACACACACACACACACACACCTCTGCAAGTAAAGCAAAAGGACTGAAGAGGTTTTCTTAGACAGTCCAATGCACAGAAAATATAAAAGACATCACTGTATCCTCTGTGCCACTCTACTTTGAGCTCAGAAAAGGTAATCTTTCTCACTGGCTGAAATGGTAAAGCATTTATGCCAATAAAAGTGAAGAAATTGGAGCAAAAGCAGACCCAGCTCATCGGTGTTGGGATATGTTGGCGGGAGTGGAACAACTTCTTTCTTTTTTTTTAATGCTTATGGGAATTCCTTCTAAATACCAAGCCTAGGCAGCTGCCTGGATTACCTTATGCTGGATCTGGCCCTACCTTTAGGGTACAAAGGAAAGGCCAGAGAGAGAAAGTGGAAGACAGAAAGAGAGAGAGAGAGAGAGAGAGAGAGAGAGAGACAGAGATTTTGAACTCTGTTTGAGATGAGAGACAGTCAAAACCATGGAGAAAAGAGTTTGAGATGGAGAGACACACCACTACATACTCTATACTCCCCTTGCAGTATCACACACCAGATGTGTACAAACACCACCACTCTCAACACGTACACACTCACAATCTTACCTATCTACCCAAACCTACACCTAAAACTTCCCAACACACTCACATACACTCAAATCCCTATGCGAAACCCTTAAAAAACAGCACTTACCTGAATCTCCACATATATCCACACAACAGCAGGCAAACCATATCCCACAGCACACCGCACCTTACAGACACAGGAAATCCCACATACCACTCCACCACAACTGCAAATTTGATGCTTTGAATTCGATAAAGTGCAGTTTCGCTCAACTGCACTTTTAGCAATTTTGTCTCGAGATACTGAAATTAGAGATTTCAGTATTTCGAGATAGTATATGCCACAGTGGTATGGCGGTAGCGTTGTTACCTCACAGCAAGAGGTTCACCCGTTTGATTCTCCGCTGGGCTTGGGAGTGCCTTCTGTGTGGAGTCTGCATGTCCTCCCTGCGGTTGGATAGTGTTCGAAAGACATGCGTGCGTAAATGGGCTTGCCTTCGTTGAAGGTTGAGCATCGAGCTGGCACCTCGGCGTTTCATAAAAATCTACTGCCAATCATTAGCGGACCGGAGTTCCGCTGTGGCGACCCCTTACCAGGAAAAGCCGAAAGACAAACAAACAAACAAACATATATAATATATATATATATATATATATATATATATATATATATATGTGTGTGTGTGTGTGTGTGTGTGTGTGTGTGTGTGTGTGTGTGTGTGTGTGTGTGTATCTGTCCTTGAAGTGTGGTTGACCAAGTTTGCTGACTATTGCAAGCTGGGAACTGTTATTCACTCATCCATTGACTCTGAACTGCTTCAGATAGGATTGGATATGTATATACCTAGTGTGCTAAAAGTGGGCACAAGCTAAATGCCAAAAGTTCAGCATAGTAGCATTCAGCAAAAAGCTGTTCCTATCTCATATGTTATATGTAGTACTCCTCTTAAAACAAATATGATCATAAGGGACCTGGACAACTGTCATTTGATCATTATATTTCCACCAAAGTCATGTACTCCTTCTGTCTGGCCCAGTTAATTTCAAAAGGAATATATTCAAGATTCAAAGAAGTCATCTTACTACTGTAATCTTCCCTTATCAGATCCATCATTGAACACATTGTCCCCATTTGGTACGTAAAAATTCAAAAATATCACTCAAATGGAAAGGCTCAATAATTAAAAAAAAATAAATGAAGGCCTTAAATCCTTCCCCTGTCCTGATAAATTAGAATAACTCTCCCTACACTCTGTAGTCTACAGACAGCTCCATGATGACAAATGTTTTGCATTTAATGCCATGAAAGACTCAATCCTTTTTGACCTCCTATTTCTTCACAAAACCAGGGGGCTCAACAAACAACCATACCCGGGACCTAAATTTACATCGACAAATAAACAAGACTCATCAAGGTTTAGGTTTCTAACTTACTGCGTTCCCAGCCTATGAAATAAGCCTACCAAAAGTCAAGAAAAATACTGCCTTATCTGCTTTTACGGCTAGTCTTGATGATTGGATGGGTAGACATAAATTTATGATGATTGGATGGGTAGTCATAAATTTATGATGATTGCATGGGTAGACACAAATTTACACGAGGCATATCATGTACTGTACTGCTTCATTTGGGAAGTAGGCATCATTAAGTACTCATAGATGATGGAAAAAAACATCTGAGTGTGTTTAGTTAAAGATTTATATGGCCAGACCTTTATGGCCCTTGTGATTACTTGCCTAGTATTGTTCCCATGGTGTTAATAGTTGATGACATCACACTTAGTTGACTAGTACTGTAGATGAGTCATATACAGTTGACAATAGAATAGTATGCAGTATTTCTTTCTGGTCATGATTGAGAAACTATGAAGTCAGAATATATAAGTAAGGGGTATGGGGACACAGACCCCATGTCTGGAGGGCCACATAAGCAGGTTAGTTAAGTGTTTACTGTTTATTGCTCGTAATGAGGGAATAAGACTAACGTACTGTGTAATTAGAAGCTGAAGGTTAGCATGGAAATACACATCAAAGTAAATGTGCACATTTAGTTAGAGACCAGTCAGAAAAGGAAAGTATTAGATTTACTTAAGTGATTGGTTGTGACTGCCTGTTCTGGATATGCAGTTGGTAATGTCAGTAAATTTTGTGTGATAATTAGAATCCTGACGTTTGTTTATGTCAGACAGTGCTTATGCAATTGTATGTACTGTTAAATGCTTTTAAATAAATCAGAATAAAAAATGTTGGAACGGTGGGTAGTGCAGCTGCTATCTGTCTGAGTGGAGTTTGCATGTTCTTCCAGTGTCTTTATATGTCTTATCTGTACACCGTGGTGTCTTCAGTCTTCCTCCTTCCAGTATACAAGCTGCTTAGTTTGAGTGGCTGTTATAAATTTTCCCTAGGCTTTTATCATGGAGCATTTTCTGTGGGTTACCACTGTAAAAGTGCATTTAGGTTAGTGGGAATTGTCTAACTTAACAGTTTTAAATAAATAAGCAGAAAAGCAAATAAAGGTATAAATTAAATTGTATTAGCACTGCCTCTTAAGTTGACTGAGTGCATAGATTAGTTTGTTAGTGTCTGATGAGTACATACAGATCAAGGCAAATTCATATTGTACTTTTGATTTCCCATGAAATATCAGGCAACAACCTGGAATTTAAATTGATGGAAAATAAACTGTATTAATTAAGGTTAGCATTCTGGCAGTGTTCTACTTATAAAGAAACCAGATTCCATTAAATCTGTTCATGTTATTGTTTACAAACAGCTTTGGTAAATACTGAAAAGCTTACAAACAATTTCTTTATTCCATGTTTCCTACAAATTAAATCCAAATGCACTATTTTTAAATTGGATATTTTTAATCGAAACTGTTGCATACATCAATCACTATAGCAGGAATTTAATTATGTTTTCATGAACGCTGTTTCTTAATCTGGTACATAAACACATGATTGGATTAGTACTCCAGGGATTACAGAAAGTCATTAATGCTTTTGCTGAGTTTAATCAGATTATGGTAATTTTACATTTGCACTTTGAAATACCAGAATATTTCCTGGTCTGTAATTAACTCTTCTGCTTTGTTGAATATTATTGCTTATGGCTTGCTGAATTGCATATTTAGCTTGTAGTGCATACAGTAGTTGTCCAGTTAGATAACTGCAATTGAATCTAGTTTCACTTGTGAAAGAAAATGAGTTTTAACCAGTCCAGCTCATATTATTATATTACTAATACATATAAACTGAACAAACTTTTCTTTTGACTTTATTAGTGTTGTTCCAGATTTGGTAATAAAAACATTAGATTAACAATGTGTAATTAATTTTGACCAACATTCATCTGTGTGAAAATTTCAGAGGCCTGCTGCAGATACAGTAGATATCATTAAGGCTTTTAATTTCATGATGCCAACTTGTGAGCACCTGCATCACTACAAGGGCCTTTTATGTCCTTTCCAAATGCAGGTTTTCACACACATGCTACAGAGTGCCACTTTCACAGACCTGAAGCACAAAGCCTCTGCTCCTTATCCTGGGCAAGTTTGGCAGCCAGTAAGCCTCCACTTGCATGGTGATAACTGTCTGACTGGAACCGCCATTCTGTCCTCCCAGGATAGGTGGGATCATGCTGACCACTTACTTTCGTCCTCCCCCAGGCTCTTCCATTTTACAAGCTGCTCTTTGAACTTGAGTCAACAGATTCTTATTTAGGGTTTTATCCATTTACACCACAGAGCTGTGTTTCCTCATACAGTTCTGGACCTGCAACTGTCCACACATGGATAAATACATAATATGCCCCACAATCAGGCTGGCTTTACACAAGTGATATGTGGTTCTCATCACATTGCAAACTTGCAGGGGCCAGTGGTATTGCTGACTGCACCCTTATGGCTCTATGTGCACCCAGCAAGGTGGGTACTTCTGCTTATGTTAAACGACTGTGGGTTTAGTTTTCTGAATGTGAAGGTGATTTGTGACTCTTTCAGCAATATTATGAATGTGTGTGTGTGTGTGTGTGTGTGTGTGTGTGTGTGTGTGTGTGTGTGTGTGTCTGCAGAACATCCTGGCAGCACCTATGACTGGCAGATATGGTAAGAGCCTTTGAAGCGGACACTATACAACATGGGTGACTATTGAGCAATGCAAAAAACACACTCATAGCATGGTGGCTTGCGCACAGAGGCAGATGAGGCATATAAAAGGGCACACTATCAAATGTAGAATATCAGTCAGGGTATGATTCCAGTGGCAGGCACATTCAGGGGATAGAGCAGTGTAAGGCAGCAAAGTTGTGGGCCCGTCTTCTATGCTAAAAACTAGACTAGGAATGCACATGTAGTAGATGCAGTTGCAACCCCCTCCCTCCCCTATACCATGGCAACCTGCTTCAAAAGAGCA
The DNA here is from genome assembly GCF_019279795.1 of Protopterus annectens. NCBI lineage: Eukaryota > Metazoa > Chordata > Ceratodontiformes > Protopteridae > Protopterus > Protopterus annectens. The sequence goes on along the minus strand of NC_056729.1, from coordinate 762,126,463 downwards.
ATACTGCTTGTTATACCAGTATACCAAGTTGGAAAAGGCAGTGGAAGCTCATAGTAACAAACGGCAGACCAGATGGGATGCAGGAACTGAAAGCTGTGTGGGAAAATGGATATTGATCAAAAAAAGAAAAGGAACAGAGAACAATGTGAAAGGGCAGATCATATTTATAGATCTTAAGTAGTTAAATGAAAACAAAATTTACAAAGTAGAAAATTCTTAAATATGGAAATGGCTAAACAAAGAATTTCACATGAGTGAACAAGTGTGAACTCTGTTGTTTCATTTTCTTCTAGCCTTCCCAATTCAGTACAATATATTTATAAATTAGTTTATCTCAGTATTTAACCTCTGTCTTGTTTGCCAATCACCTCCTAGAAGGTGATTGCTTATCTGTATTGCAAAGCTGATCCCAGTAGTTACTGTCTTGTTTCTTCAGGATTGCCAGAAATTCATCTGGAATAATCAACGAATCTCATGACTTATTCTGTGTAGTACCCCACAAAGCCTTGAATTCATCTGATCTAAACAGTCAGCCATTGTTCTCTATGACTAGTTTCTTTCTGTAACATATTATAACTAGGAGACTTAAGCCTGGCTAAAAAAGTCAGTTGTACTGCTCTGAAATATTGTTGTGCATCTGCAACTCGAAGGTCTCTCTATCCCTGGGAAGAATCATCCTATCCACTTTATCCTTGGGGTTTGGCTTGACCAAATTAAATCTTTAATCCAATTTCTAATTGTTCTTTCATCTGGCACACTAAGTGGGATCCAGAAGGATTGATGCATATGCAATAGACACAATATCAAATGCTAGTGAAAAAGCTGCAGATGCTGATCTAGGTTCAGACTTAATATTTTCAAGCTCTGCAAATATCTATACAATGTCCTTGTCAGTTGTTCAAATGTCAACAGCCAGGAGCTTTAAAAATAATCTCTTAACCATATATGTAAACATCTTACCCCTCCTTCCTTTCTCCAGATCATGTCTTAATATTACTCTCATGTCCTGAGTGTTAACACCAACTATTTTTTCTTTTTCCTCATTGGTTTTGCAACCTGAAAAGTCACTATTGTTTTTCAAAATCCCATATAGCATCTTGACGGCTTCTTCTGAGATGGCAATTGATAAGGATATCATTGTCATGAAGCACTGTCTGTAATTCCATTCAGCCCCAGCTGTATCCTTCCACATTAGATTCCCTAGTAGGAAATGTTAAGGTCTCCAAATATAATGCAAATAATAAGGGCAAAGTGTGGTAACCCTGTCTCATACCCCTAGTCAATCCAAAGCACTGAGAGAAACCCCCCATTATCTTCTCTTGCACACTCATCCTCTTGTAAATCCTTTGCAGTAGCTGTATGAATTCTCTTGGAAACTTCATATGCCTCTTTACTTCAAACTAAACTCCCCAATCTATCAAATGCCTTTTCAACATCTAACTCCATGAATACTCCTTCCTTTTATACCTCTTTCATAATCATCAGTGCTCTGTTTATGTTGTTAAATTAGATTCATTCTGTATATTATTAAATGAAGCCACACTGGCCCTCCTGTAGTATAACTGGTAAATTATTAGTTAGTCTGTTCACTATTATATTCATGAAATCTTTGTAAATATGATTTAAAATAGTCACAAGACAATATGCACTCAACTTCTCAAGATGTCTACCTTCCTTTAACAAAACTACTGAAATACCTTCTTGCCATGAGGCTAGAGGCTTGACATCCTTCTAAAATTCATTATTTAAAGTCAACCGTAGAGTTACTATCTATGTTCTATGATTTTCCATACTTCTATCGAGAAGCTATCACTCCCTGGGTATTTTCATCCCTACTGCCTATGAATTGCTGTTTTAATCTCCTGCTCTGATATTTCCACCATTAACTGTTCTTGTATGGGTATGATGTGCAATGGAATTCATGCAAAATATTTAGTGATTGCTCCTTTCTTCTCTCTTAGCACATCACTGTTCTTGTATAACACTGCATAGAAAGCAGAACATTTTTTCATAATTCCCTCCTGCGTTTCCACCATACCTTCCCGGTTCCTCCTTCTTGCCTTCAAACCTGCTCCCTCCACACTTTGTAACCTTACACTTGCCATTAAAGCCCTATTAACTGCTGACATTGCTAAAGTGCATTGTTCCCAGATTGTTATACTTTGTGATAGAATTCTTTTATCTTCCATAGTTTGTATCTCTGCAATGGTGTCTTGTAAAATTGTCACCTGTTCTTGCAAAATATGATCTCTGTGCAACTGAAACTCCCATACTATTTGCTGCAATTTAAATTTAAATTTTCCCTACCCTTTCTGCTTATGCTAGGTGCTGTATATGCATTCTCAACTATTCTTTTAATTGGTCCCATCTCATGACTGAAACCTCCCTTGTGTCATCCAATAGTGATCTCACTAATTTTTCAACAAGACAACATTTTTCAGTAGGAAGGTGGGAAAGTACCAATGCTTTCTCTCTCTCTCTCTCTCTCTCTCTCTACGTGGGCCCCAATTCAGACTTAAAATCTTACTCTTGCATAGTAAAAATGCATTATTATTGCTATATCAGGCTGGCTATCATGCCCGTATTTTCTGAGATAATGTAACATTTATTCATTTTTGAGCAATGCTTGCATTTAGCACAATGATCTGTTTAGTCACATTGCTCCCTTACTACACTCTCTTCCCTGGCATTGACAATTCAAATACATTAATCATCTTTTTGGGTCCTTTTTCCTTTCTTGGCAACTTCTCTCTGCTGCCACTGTTACCCAACCTGTATCTCAGGTTTACTGCTAAGTTCCAATTTCCCAACAGAACCTGGAGCCCTTTTAGAAATTCTGCAACTTTTAAAAGCATTTCTCTTAACCATTTTATTGAAACTGCCAATGGAACATATAACAAAGTTACTGTAATTTATCTTCTTGAGCACTGCTCTTCCATGTCTTCAGACAACATTTTTCATGTACTAATATTCATTTATCTACCAAATGTATGTTTTTCTGGTCTAACAGTATAACCTCTTTATGTCTGGCTCCTGTATAACTTCACATACCCAGTAAATTGTATCCCTTCCTTTCCGCTCTTCTATGCTTCTCAATGTCTAGGTGAGTTTCCTGCAATGCCACAAATGATCCACCATCTCTTTTGATAAAACTCAAAATCCTTTCTCTTTTATTGCCTTGTTGGCCCATTCATATAGCAAGTTACAATTTCTAACCCACTCCACATCTGATATAATCTAGCATTATTCTGGTGTTTGTTAATCTAAGTCTCCAATTCATTTTCACAAGAGACAAAACTCCAGCCAAATGGCTGCCATGGTCTCCTCTTCTCATTCATCAGCTGCCATTAATTTTTCACATTCCTCCTTATATGGTTAAGTGGTTTCCTTTTATCCTGTTCTCCATACATCTTGAGCAATTTACCCCCAAACATATTCCAGGAGTACCTCTGGTATCAGGGAGGCAATCCCCAATGCAAAAAACATCATCAACATCTAGTAAACAATTTATGAAATTTTAACAATGAAAAATGTGAAATCCAAAAATTATGCACTTCCATGATGGGAGTAAAATGTTTCAGTACCCCTACAGCATCACTGTGGGTGCAGCCAGTTTGCTGGTGATATATCACAGTCTTGTGTTTTTGGACCCCCCCCTCCACACACACACACACACACACACACACACACACACACACACACACACACACACACACACACACACTTTAAAATAACTTCTAACTTAAAAGTCCAGGTTTTTAAAGGAAGAGGAAAAAAGAAACCAAGAAAACTGTCTGAGTATTTTTAACTCCCTCCTGTGGACTGAACCAAGTCACCTGTTCATCCTACAGATTGTGTTGAACAGAAGCCCATGACATCTAGTAAGGAGATAATAAGGTCAATATCAATGGAACTCAGCTTTCATTTCCTTTTTTTTATCCAGCTCCTTCAATAATTGCAATCAACTCTACAAGAAATAAACTTGTTTCTAACATATTATGATAGTATGGCTATCCATAAGGAGCAGCTAGTAACCCATGACTCGATCTGATAAACTGCCCACTTACTTGGATTGGACAGGCTATCATGCACTAACTGTTTTCTTTTCCTTAATACCGTTTCAGTTTGTATAGCTAATATCAAGTCTCTCTTTTCCAGTATTACTTTTGTTTTTCTAAATAAAGGAAGAAGATAAGCCTCTTTGCTGTTTCTTGCTTTTGCAGATGAGGCTTCTCCTGCTTCCCTGTTGTATCCTCCATGATTCCCCTGTCTTGCTCTGGAGAACTGTCCATCGAACAATATGAATTTTTGTGTTATGTGCCTCTTTAGGGCCAACAAAAGTTTTTGTTCCTCCAGGCAAACACATTCTTATTGAGGATGGATACAGTATCATTTATCCGAAGCCTTTATTTTTTACACAAGTGTTGAACCAGGTGTTTAAAAGTCCTGCTCTAAGACCACTCTTGAACCACCACAGTAAGACTTCACTTCAGGCTTCTAAATTTGACTCACTACTCTTCCCTTTATCATATATGTGGTGAAACAATAATTGGGCAAGGAGGACCTTGTTAGGTGCTGTGAGGAAGCAAGGGGGTCTAACGCGAATGTTGTTGAAGAATGTATGTCTTGCAATCCCTGCCTTCTAAACCTAAAGGTATTGAATTTGATCCTAAATTCTTACTTGTTGCTCTGTCTTTCTAATCAAAGAGCATTGCCTCCAAGAGATCCAGCTTAGCCATGGCCAAATCAGCATGGCCTCAGTGACCCTCATTCTACTGAGGTAGCCTTCATAGCATATACATGTGCTCATTGACCTCTTCTGTCTCATCATTAATATGTCAGTCTCCTTCACATAGTCTTCAAGTTTGTTATTTAGGTTCTATAAGCAAATTAGCACCTTCATGCCATGCAGGTGTTATTTGTCATTAGTGAAGCCATACATTTTTTTAGACCAAACTTTCTGCGCAGTTGTAAAATCAGGTGGTGACATACCTCTAAACAGGCTAGGATTTTGCAGAATATCCAGATGTTTGCCACACAGTTTTGGTCTATTCCTCATAAAAGTTGTGTTTTTTTTCTAGTAAATCACTGGGGGCTGAAATTACTAAATAATGCAAGCCATTTGGGTTTCAAATTCATATCCTTCAGAAAATGCATGCTAATGCAAAATATGTTATTCTATCACATTTCTAAGTTTATGAGAACACTATTTAGAATCTGACTCTGATTTTGTGGCTTTATTCTGTCCCCACTATTTTTGGCTTTGGCTGGAATTCTTACACTAAAAGGTTTATAGGTATGGGTGGTGACTTAATGAGGAAGAGCAATTCTGAGTTATTAAAGAATTGATGATACTGCATTCTATTTTTGTACGGTTATTATGAGCATACCAGAATCATTCAGATATTGACTGTTAATCAGTGACAGTTTTATCTTTGCATGAAAATCCAGGAAAAAGCACAGCTCAATGGTGTAAATGGTGTAAAGAAATCAAGTTCTGACTGTAACGACCCACCACACTGGACCAGTAATCAAGGAGTCTTAATCATCACCACTAGCACCAGTGGGGGACATAACTAAGCTAACAAAAAAAAAAAAACTATTGTGATATGAAACTCTAAATGTCTACCATGTGGCTGCTTGAGAGTACAAACAAATTCTTTAGTGATCACTGTTTACAGGCTACAGAAATTCATATCCACACCAGTGAATCCCAATATGTGATGTGGTGATCCCACCACTGCCAGTCAATAAATGTGATGACCCACCACTGGACCAGTAATCAAGGAGCCTCATTCCTCACCACTGGCACAAGTGGGGGATGTATGCTGAGAGAATGACAGGCACACACACACAGTATTTCCAGATGCAGCTCTCTGCATCAAGTGCAATTTCCCTTAAGAGCACACAGAGACCAGAATGAGTCCAGGGCTGGTTTCTCACTCTTTCTCCAGATCCCCAGTAAGACTTCCCACTGGCACAGCTGTAGAGTTGAGATCTTAGCTGAGGTGCCAGGCCAAGACCTCCAGCACCCTCTCTGTCCAACCAGTGCTTCATGTCCTGCCAAGCAGCTGACAAACACACTTTTTGAGGTTTGATTTACACACACATGGGAAAGGCTTGCAGAGGTTTACTAGCTATGACCTCTTTTGCCCAGACTATAAGATAGTTATCACTGCCACCATCCAACTCCTTATCAGCTAACCAATCTTACTGTGTAATATTAATATTAATACAAATGGTAGTTCGACCAAGAGCAATGCTATTAGGAGTGGCCCACACAGTGTCACCAAATAAATATGCAAGTACTCTCAAAACTTAAATATCTGTAGACAGCCACAATGAAAGGTTTAAATATATTTAATAATAATTAAAAGAACAAGAAAATACTCGGTATATATTCACAATGACAGCAGAGTTCAAAATCACAGGAAATATTTAAAACAACATTGCAGGATAGTCTCAAATAAATAAAGAAAAATGTCTAACCTAAGCTTTGTTATATTCCTGACTATATATAAGGGAATTATACTATTCTCTAGTAACTTACTTCATCAGATCAAGGCAGATGTGCGGTGAATGGTTCCTGTTGTTGTCAGGTCCAAGACAGAACACAGAATGCACTGTCTCACTAAGAAAATTCTCAAATTAATATCTCAAATATTACTGCTGGGATAGCTTGCAGAATGACATCATTTCTTGTCATCTGACTCTATCCCAGATGAAACCCCACTGCTGGAAGCTGGCAGTATTTAGCATCTACCTGTAAAAATACATAGACCTCTGATCTTTGGCAGATGCTAGAAGTCATAAAACAGTTACATTCCTTCACATTTCAAGACTAGTAATTATTTCACCCTAGAGACAATGTAGAAAGCTCCCTAGTTTTAGACATTGTGTCTCCTTGCTTGCATTGAAATCTGAAAGATACCATATTTTATTGCGTGGCTATAAAGTAATTTAATTTCAGCTATTTTTCTGAAGTTAACCACCTGTGTTCCAGTTTCCACTGTTAAAATATATACATTTAAACAGTTACAATAGTGCATCTACATTTCTGTTCTCTTCTAGCAGAGCACACTGTGGTTATATTTTAAGCAGAAACAAAAACCTTTTCAACACACACTTCTGTACCAGCATTTTGATATACATGACATGCAGTTCTAATATATTTGTAAGACAAGCATCTTATATAAATCATATTGATATTCACAAAAGACATAATTATTTACAAAATTGCAGATAGCTGTGCTGGCAGTATCTCCTTTCGTCACACTGACTATGACACAGATGGCCTGACATTGACTCAGGTGCTGTAAGAGCTGGGTAGGAGGAATAAAAAAAGTGACATTGCTGCTGGCTTGCTGTCTTGAATCAAGGCTATAGTGATCTCAGTCAGCTGCCTGCTTCCATGCAAAAGAAGGCTTGCTTACATGTGGGGAAATGACTGTGTAAAGAGAAAGAATGCAGGTTCTGAGATCCAAATCCAGTTTTTGTAGCTCTTAAAATAGGATGTCCTTTCAGTGATGCAGCTTCCTATACTGGCCACAAGTGGATGGATAAGTTAGGGCCATACTAGAAGTATCCATATAGCTCACACTCACAATGATATGAAGCTGCTAGGGGGTAGGTGCCATGTAGTTCACTCCTTTGGGACAAGTATGATAGCATACCATAAGGTCCCAATATTGGAACAAAGATGGAACAATGACTCCATCTCCAGCAGCAGAGAAGAAGCAGGAATTGGAATGGGGGTACAAACATCTTTTTATGGCTGCTTGACTGGCAGCCCCTCAAGAATGCTTGCCCCATACTGTATATCTCCAGAATGGGGGAAGACAAGGCTGAGTCTGATTGGAGAAAACTTGATAGTCAGCAAGCATTGGAACAAAAAGCACACAGAAGAAAAAGAAGAAGGATTCCTCAAATGAACTTGCTTTTAATGCCAAACTATTAAAAATATAACGTAACTGGTTTCTTATTCCAGTGTTTCTCAAATGGTTTGTCATGGCTGTGTGGTGCAAGGCAGAAAGAGGTTTGCCAAACTGATTTTGTGCTTTAGTAAGATGGAATGAACAACTAGTATCAAAATTGCTCATAATGGGAAAATAAAATGGATTTACTAATAAACAAAGAAGTACTATATAAAATACAATTTTGATTGCTCACAGTTCAGTTGACCATAATGAGGCTTCAGAAAATGTGTTCTTATTTTCCCTTTTATGAGCTTCTAAGTAATTTATTTACTCATGTTTTAATTCCATATAGAAAAAGTTTGCTGTCTCTTATTACTAAAGTGTTCATTTACAACAGCACTGTACAAAAATCTTACCAATTTCCTTAACAAAATTAAAACACCAGAATCATTTATTCGGAAATTGGTAAGGGGTCATTACTAGCATAACAATTTAGGACAGGCTATTCCAACCACTTTTACTGTCCTTTACCAAATTATTGATTGTCAGCTACTCAACATAAAAATTCTATCCTTTCTATATCACCAGTATGTAAATTTCTGATTGCAAATATGGAGTACATTAAGGTGTTTAAAGTTACTGCAGTACTAAGTCACTGACAAGCTACAGAAATATACTTATTGAAGTAATAATTATTGGTTGCTGTTCACAAAACTATGTCTTCTCCATGATATTCAGGGCTATTTCAGTTTTCTGGTAGTATTCCTTTGGACTTTAGCTGAAATAGGATTGTTTGATAGATAGGATACATGGCATCATGTATATTTTACTGATTTTACTGTAATTGGGAATGTATGCACAAAAACTTCTGAACAAGAAGTGTTTTTAATAACTATTTTCAGCCTTTGTGAAATGGAAGAGTATTTGTGAACAAGAAAAACTCCATTACATCTTCATTCTGAGATCATTTAAAAAACCTGAAGAAAAGAAGGTTGCTACAATTGCAAATTAGCAGTAGAAATGTTAGTTATCCACAGTTAGGGTACTCCTGGACAGATGATTCGAAATCTCCATTGTTACTATGTCTTGTATGTGGTGGTAAGATACTATCAGATCAAGTCATAATGCCAAGTAAATTAAATAGACATCTTGATACTAAAGACCCATCAACTAACAACATGCCTGAAAGGGTGTTTTTTCTTTTGATTTGTGAGACGAGAAAGTAATGCAAGCACAATTTGTTGTTGGCGCTGTAACACCTTCTTATAAGGCACTGAAAGTTAGCTATGTGGTTGTGGAACTATAAGTCCAAACACTAACACAATAGATGAAAATCTAAATATGCTGTATTGTCAATAAATGGAAAGATTTATTATAGGCAAAGCTGTTTTCAAGGAAATTGCAAAACTTCCAGTACAACATTTTTCAAGGTAGAAGGTCTATAATGAAAAGACTGTTAATTCTTACATAGATGTCACAAATTCTATGACTGGTAAAATGTAAAATGAAGGGATTAATGGCTAAGTTAACCAGAAAAATCAGGCTATGCAAGTGAACTATTGCTTGTGTGATGTCTCCACTCTGGGCCACTAATCAAGGAACCTGAATCTTCACCACTGACACTGGAGAGGGAAGTTCACTTGGAACAAGAATGGATACACCCAGTATGTCCAGATGCAGCTCTCTGTATCAAGCACAATTTCCCTTAAGAGCACACAAGGAAGACACTCAGCCCTGGGTCTAGGTTTTGCTCTCTGCCTCTCCTCAGGACCCCAGCAAGGCTACTCACTGGCACAGCTGTAGAGTTAAGTCCTCAGCTGAGTGTCCAAGCCAAGTCCTCCAGCACCCTTTCTGTAAAGCCAGTGCTTTGTGTCCCTGTTCCAGGTAGACACACTTTGAGATGTGATTTTCACACACACACACACACACACACACACACACACACACACACACACACACACACACACACACACACACACACACACACACACACACACACCTGGGAAAGGCTAGCATAGATTTACTAGCTATGCCACCTTCTGCCCAGACTATAAGGTAGTTACACTGCCATCAGACACCCCAAAGCCAGCTACTCTAAGGCTTTTGCAGTGGTATCCAATTATACTGAGTGAAATTAATATTAATGTGAATGGTAATGTTGGCCAAACAGCCAGACTTTCAGGAGTGGCCACAGTGTCACTCTCAAAGGTTAAAATATTCTCTAAAAGACTAGCCACAGTGAAAAGTTTAAATATATTTAACAATAAACAATAAAATAACATGGAAATGCTAAATATCAATTTATAATAAACAGCAGATTTTCAGTCACAGGAAATATTAAAAATAACACAGGTGGAATGGTTCACACAGTTACAGAAAAAGCAATACTTAACTAATCTCACTATATTTTTCTGACAGATATAAAGGATTATTATTTCCTGGTTACTCACTAGAGCAAGGCAAGATGAAGTAGGTGTGGGGTCCTTCCTTGTCAGTTTCTAAAAACAGAGTGCTCTGAGACTTCAATCTCACCTAGTATTAAACATTATTTTTTGTGATAGATTAAAGAATGACATCACATACATCTGTTCATCTGACTTCTGGTTCCATTACATCCCACCATTGGAAGAAACTGCCAGGATTTAGCACCTGTGTCAATAGTACACGCACACATAGCCTTGCTAAGATCTGCTGCAGCTCTGGAAGTCATAGAACAATTTCAAACCTCCATCCTTCCAGAGTAGCAATTAGTTCACCCCAATGACAATGCAGAAAGCATCCTAGTACAGACTTTTTGTCTATGGCTGCATTGAGAACTGTAAGATAACATCTTTATGGCCTAGGCCCAGTAATTTATTTCTTACTATTTTCCACAATCACCCTTGAGAAACATTACATGAGAGGAATGAGCCTATCTGGGAATACGTTAACCCATACCCTGTCTTGTCATATCATATGCCTGCAACCCTAGGCTCCATCATAGTAACTTGGCATTTTGCTGGTTGGCTCGCTATAGCCATAGATCCCCATCAGACTCCTCCTGCTTCCTACTGCAAATACTTAGCACCAGGGCCTCCCTATTATGGCAAGGTTTCATCATGTTAACATGGTGCAGTTTGGGCTCCTGCCTCATGCCTAGCAGTTCTATCATGTAGTTAACATCAGAAATTCCTTACCACTTGGGAGGATCCCTCCCAAGCTGCCTGCATCTTATTTTGTCTGTCAGGAATGAGAACCATCACCTGCTGTCCCACAGCATACTCTCGGGCTCAAGCATTCCTGTCATACCAGACCTTTTTGTGCTGTTGGGCTCCTGCCAAATTCTCCTGGGCCAAGCCCATGAGTTCCCAAAGACTTGTCTTAAAGTGTAGGAAGTATGCCACAACAGACTCCTTGTGGGATTCCCACTCATCCCTCCCACTCATCACAAATCAAATCTAAAGGCCCCATCACCCTATGGCCATACAGCAACTGAAAGGCTGAAAAACCTGTGGATTCCTGGGGTACCTCTCTGTAGGGTCTATATTAGATGATCAAACTTTCAAAAGTTCGACTGTCATATGGTCGAATAAATAAATAAAAAATAAACTACACAAATAACCTACCTGAATGTTTTAAGCAGGGGACAAGCGTCCCTGCACCCCCCACCCCCCACACTCTTTAAATATATCAACTCCAAGATCACACTACAGTGCAGAAAAGGGAAATCTTCCCATTCCGCGCTGTACGGAGATCTCCGTTAAAATGTTGGAACTTTCAAAAGTTCGATCATATGGTGACGACCATATGACAGTTGAACTTTTGAAAGTTTGATCAACTAATATAGACCTTCTCTGTATGCATACAGCAGATGAAGCAAATATTTGTACCACCCTCTCCTAAAATGGTTTGCAAATGCCTGTAGCATGGACTTTAGTGTAGAATTTAAGTTCCCCACAAGACCATTAGTCTGGGGATAGTAGAGGGTGTTTTTTAGGTGCTTCACCCCATGGCACTCCCATTGACAATGAAATGAAATTAGCACCTCTGTCAGTCAGTATTTCTCTTGGGAAAACTACCATGCTCTAGCAAAGCATTTGCCTGCTTCTCTGCCTCGATGGAGGACAGAGCCACCACCTTAGGATATCTAGTAGCATAATCTACTACCACCAGGTTATACTTCTTCCCTGTGGAACTTGGGGTACTCAGGGGCCTCACAATATCCTTAGCTACCCTCTGAAAAGGCTCCTCAGTCACAGGCAAAGGCATCAAAGGAACCTTGACCTTGTCTCCTGCCTTGCCTACTTTTTGGCATTGCTCACAGGTACTGCAGTACCCTGTAACATCCCTTGCAATCCCAGGCAAGTAAAAGTTCTGCATAATACATCTCTTGTTATACTTAATGTCCATATAACCTTCAAAAGGAATATCATGGGCTATGGCTAGAAGTGCCAGACTGCAGGCTGTAGCCGCTACCAACTGCTCACCCTCACCCTCTAGCTGCTATCAACTGCTCTCCCTCACCCTCTAGTCCTCCTTCAGGGGTCCACTCTCTATACGGTAATCCTTTGTTCCAGTATGCAGACTCTCCTTTTCCTTGAGAATCCGGCACTTCCCTAGCTACCTCCCTCAGTCCTCATTGTGTAGGGTCTGAGAGCTGAGCCTGTCTCAACTCTATCTTTGTAACTCTTCCCCACTCCCCTTCCACTGGAAGTCTGGTATCCTCTGGCAGCAGCGCCTCACTGTCAGCCTGCGTACTACCACTCATCTCTGCCCTTGCAGTCATTCTGTCCAAGGGAATATCAGTACTTACCAGCAGCTGTCTCACCTTTATGCTCACTGCTAAAGGGTACCCTCCCTTAAATAGACACCTCACCATCCCTGGCTTCAGGTGTGAGGTCTGTCTGGGTCTCCCCCAGGCTACCAGACCCACATGCCTATTTTCAAGCCTGACTGTCTGCAGCTGCATGCACACAGGGTACTGCATTATCAACATAATTTCCTTTAAAGACATCTGCAGGGATATCCTCAAACACACCTACTTGCTTGTTTCATTTTCCACCCTCCCAATCAAGGTGAACCATAGCCAAAGGCATTTGTAATGGGGTCCCTCCTAAAGCTCTGACTGGAGTGGACTGCCCAACTAAGTACTGCTTCTCTTTAAAAACTGCAGGCTTCACAATGATTATGTCAGAGGCTGTGTCTCATTTAGCAGTGGCCCGTTTTCCATCCACTAAGATAGGATATACCCTCTGGTGATAGTTTGGTACCCCTGTTGTCTCCAGACAAATTACCACTGGCGTACTGTTATTCCCACTTGCTGTCTCTCCCTCACCTTTAGTTCCCCACCTTGCCTCCATGGACAATGATATGCTACATGGCCCCAGTGGTTATATTTAAATCATTTAACCCTTGATCCTGACTGTGAACTTGAATTAGTGGCTTCCCCTGTTACTGGAGGACTCTATCAGGGTGGTTTAGGCTGTCCACCATGGGTTCCCTTACATCCATGTGCAGCACTGGGTATCCCCTTTCTGTGCAGTGATGCCTGCTTGCTAAGTAGAGATACTCTTTTTTCTCCCAGCTCATCTGCAGAGTTGCACTAACCGTCTGCCATCTAGATTCTCATGTCCTCAGGCAAAGTGCTAAGGGCTTGTTCTACCAAAAGGTCTGCCAGCCCTTCAAAAGTGGTGACCTGACACCCATTCACTCACCTATGAAAATAAGTGCTTAACTCAGCAATATAATCACGCACACTTTTATCTGTCTTGTGTCTATACTCATGAAACTTTTTTCTGTAAGCTTCAGGTGTTAACTTAAAGCATTCTAGTAAACGATGTTTGACTTTATCATAATTTATACAATCAATATCATACAATTTAGAAACAGCAGCTACAGCTTTACCATGGTGCAAGGGGGGTCAGGAACCATACCAAGATGCCTTTGTCAACATTATACTGCTGACGTACTCTTTCAAATATATGAATAAAACTATCCACATTATCACCCTCTGTAAATTGTGGAAGTAATTTACTGACCATTATTATTTCTGGGGATCAGTTATTCCCTTTCCCATTATCTCCATGACACTGGTAAAGAGTCAGCATCTCCCTCTCACGTTGACACTGCTTCTCAATTTCTTCAGCCTGAAAATGCTGCAGTCTCTCTGCTGATTCTAATTCCACCTGTTTCTTCTTTTCTTTAGCCTCCAAATGCCGCAGTCTGTCTGTTGATTCTAATTCCAAACATTTGGCTTCCAGTTCAAGTCTCTTTAACTCCAGACAGATTTTTAAGTCTTCTGAGGAAAAGGTGAACTGTCCTGTTTCTCAGAGCTGGAAAAATTCCCATCGCCAGAGTGGTTATCCTCCTGATTGGTGGTTTGAGCTGCGACCAAGGTTGAAATAATTTCCTCTTTAGTCAGGTTGGTATGCACCAGTCCTTTGGCTTTGCACACCTTGGCCAACTGTTTTTTGTCAGCTTGCCATAATCCTCTGCTGACATCTTTGCCTGCTTTCCCTTATTAAACTAAACTACCAATAAATAAATAAATAAATAAACAAATAAATAAATAAATAACACTGTTGTGAAATGAAACTCTGAATGTTTATCTTGTGGCTGCTGAGAGGAAACAATTTTAGTGACTAAAGGGTACTAAAATTAAATTAATATCCTACCACTGCCATTAATATGGGACGTCCACACTCTGGATCACTAATCAAGGATCCTGAACCTTCAACACTGGCACTGGAGAGGTACGTTCACTTGGAACAAAAATGAATACACAGTATTTCCAGATGCAGCTCTTTGCATCAAGCACAATTTCCTTGAGCACAAAGGGAACACACTTAGACCATGATCTGGGTTTCTCTCTTTGTCACTCCCCAGGTCACCATTGAGGGTCCTCACTGGCCCAGCTGTAGAGTTAAGTCCTCAGCCAAGTGTCCAAGCCAAGTCCTCCAGCACTGCCTCTGTTAAGCTAATGCTTCCTGGCCCTACTCCAGTTAGCTGACACACACACACACACACTTTGAGATTTGATTTTCACATACACACACACACACACACACACACACACACACACACACACACACACACACACACACACACACACACACACACACACACACACACATCTGGGAAAGACTGGCACAGATTTACTAGCCATGCCCCCTTCTGCCCAGACTATAAGGTAGTTACACTGCCAAAAGATATCCCAAAGCCAGCTATTCTAAGGCTGTTGCAAGGGTACCTGATTATACTGAGTGAAATTAACATTGATATGAATAGTAATGTTGACCAAACAACCAGGCTTTCAGTGGCCACAGTGCCACCAGTAGATATAAGTACTATAAAAGGTTACAATATTCTCTAAAGGTCCAGCTACAATAAAAAAGTTTAAATATATTTAATAATAAATAATAAAAGAACATGAAAATGCTAAATATCTATTTACAATAAACAGCAGAGTTTTAGCCACAGGAAATATTAAAAATAACACAAGTGGACAGGTTCACACAGTTACAGAAAAAACAATACTTTACTAATCTCACTATATTTTCCTGACTGATCTAAAGAATCATTATTTCCTGGTTACTTACTAGAACAAGGCAAGATGAAGTAGGTGAGGGGTCCTTCCTTGTCAGTTTCCAAAAACAGAGTGCTCTGAGACTTCAGTCTCACCTAGTATTAAACATGAGTAATGGTTTACAGAATTACATCACATAATCTGCTGTCATCTGATTTATGGTTTCTATGCAACCCACCACTGGTAGAAAGTGCCAGGATTTAGCAACTATGTGTCAATAATACACATACATAGAGCCTTGGTAAGATCTGCTGCAGCCCTGGAAGTCATAGAACAATTTTAAACCTTCACCCTTCCAGAGTAGCAATTAGTTCACCCCAATGATAATGCAGAATGCTTCTTAGTGCAGAATGTTGGTCTCTGGCTGCACTGAAAACCATAAGATAACATCTTTATGACCTAGGTACAGTAATTTGATTTTGTACTATTTTCCAAAGTCAGTTGGGTTGAGATTAACCTCTTCTCTTACAATATCCTGTGTTACAATATATACATTTATTTAAACAGTTACAATAATGCATGTATATATTTTTTTTCTGTCCAGCAGGGCACATTGTTAGCACATTTTTTAAGACAAGCAACTTTACAAAGAGATTTTCAGCACAAGTATCTGTACAAATCAGTTTGATATTCAAATGGCATATATTTTTTTACAAAATGCTAGCTAGCTGTGCTGGCATATGTTATACATCCACTGCCCTACTTCTCCTGGCATAGCTGGCAATATCTCACATCATCATCACAGCTTGTTACATTGAGAAGTGCTGGTTACAAAACATTTTAAAATAACTTAAAGTAGTACTTGCTACAACTATAAAAAATGGTCATCTTCATAAATTCAGTTCATTAAATTCATGATGGTATCAAATTGTATCTGCAGATTTTAGAGTTGATCATAAACCTTTGATTTTTCATGCTATAGTGTGTTGATTAATTTATGGCAATGTTTTTATCACATGTATATGAGCTTAGAGAACAAGTAAAAGTTTTCCTTGCTTATGATGGGGTCTGAATTTTCTTGTTTTTTCACATAATGGGGTTGGCAAAACTAACATGTTTAGCAGAACATTTTGGACATTTCAATGAATTAAACACTAAGATGTAGGATCAAATGCAGCTTTGTTATAAATTACTGATAAACTTCATGGCTTCCTGAAGAAGCTGGAACTGTGCTTTGAAAACTTTGCACAAAAAGTACTGGAAATGTTTTCCCCTTGCAGCAACTAATGGTGATAATTATGGAAAATGTTGACAAAAAAATAAATTAAAAATAAATCTGCAGTTTAAATAGTCTTCATCTAATGTTTTCCTTTTACTTCCCAAATACTGGCATTCTTTAATGTGATTAGATAATAACTTTCTTTAGTCATAGGTTCATAGGTTCATACTAGGCTATCTGCCCTGGGGCAATTACAAGCCTAGCCCGATTTTGTTTGGCTTACGCCACCCCTTGATTTGAGTATACTGTGCCCTTTTTAAGGTTTAGTTTACTGTGCCTCTGTCTAATAGTGACACAGAAGTAATCCCCGGGACAAACCTATGATCCCCCATCCACTCATCAAGATTCTTCTTGAAGAGATTCAGTGAGGTGCTCTGCCTAACATGAATTGGAATTCTATTCCAGAACGAAGGGAGCCTCTGGGTTATGAATCTGTCCCTCCAGCAAGTTCTATTTATTTCTGTGCTGAGGTTCAAGTCCCTCGAGCGTGTGGCTCTAAGGGATTTAGATTTACTGAGGTGGAGCATGTCCATTAATTCTGGATTGGACATAGCTTTATATGTCAGGTATAGATCGCCTCGAAGTAGGCGGTATGCAACTGAGTAGAGCTGGAGTTTTTTTTAACCGAGCAGCATATGGCATCTGCTTCAGTCCCTTGATCCTCTTGGTGAGGTACTTTTGGGGTCTTTCTAATTGCTGCAGGTGTCGGGTAAGGTACATCCCAAAAGGGGCATTATATTCTATGATAGGCCTGATGAGGGATGAATAAAGGGGCATGATTACCTCTCTTGATCTAGATGTGAATCCTTTCATGATGAGGTGGGCTATGTAGAAGGTCTTTCTAACCACTTTGGCAATGTGGTTGTCAAAGGAGAGATTGCTATCAACTTGGGTCCCCAGATCCCTAATTACTTTCTCTGTACTTAATGGGTTACTGCCTATGTGGTAATTTGTGGGCACATTGTTTTTGCCAAAGGGTATGACTATACACTTTTTGGCATTTAGCTTTAGACCATGGCTCTGGCACCAGTTATCCGTCTCTGTGAGACCTTTTTGAAGGATGTTTGTGTCAGCTGGAGAGTCAATTATAGCACCCAGTTTGCAGTCATCTGCGAACTTGGTGAGCCATAGTCCTCCCACATTGGCCTGTACCTCGGAAAAGTATATACTGAACAAGAGCAGTCCCAGGACAGAACCTTGTGGGATGCCACTTGTGACCAGTTTTGAGTCTGACATGGCTCCAGCAACTCTCACTCTGTGGGTTCTGTCTTTGAGCCAGTTTGTGACCCATCTTGTGACATAGGGGTTTATATTTAAGCTGGATAGCTTATCTATGATGCCTGAGTGGGGTATTGTGTCAAATGCCTTTGCTAGGTCCAGATAGGCTGTGTGGACTACCTTCCCTTCATCTATGGCTTTGGTGACTGTTTCAAAGAAGTCAACCAGGTTCAAAAGGCAGGATCTGCCCTTGACGAAGCCAAATTGGGTAGGATCTAGTGTCTGTAGGTCCCCAATGTCTTTGTTTATGAGCTCCATGATGATCCTCTCCATAGCCTTGCAGACTAGGCTAGTCAGGCTTATGGGGCGATAGTTTCCAGGGTCCGTAGAGGCTCCACCTTTGTGGAGTGGGACGACTGTTGCTGTACGCCATTCTGTGGGCTCATATCCTGTAGTGAGGCTGAGATTGTACAGCTGTTTTATTTGAGGGGTTAGTTCTTCTTGGAGTTCATGTAGGACGCAACCGGGACGCCATCTGGTCCCATGGAAGCAGTGTTTTTTTGCTTTGGAGAGGGCAGCCTTCACCTGAGCATCAGAGATGTTTGGGAGGCAGCCCTCTGCTGGGATAGATACTTGCTCTTTTGGGGGGGGGGGGTGGAGAAGTTTTCACTGAACCTGTCTGCCAGGATATTGGCGATGTCTGTGGGTTCAGTGTATTTTTTGTCATTTAGAATCAACTCAGAACAAGTCTGGGAGTTGCATCCCAGGTTCCTAACATAACTGAAAAAAGCCTTATGATTGTCTTTAGTGTCTTGTGCAATTTTTCTCTTGAAGCTGGCCTTGGAGGATTTTATGAGGGATTGTAATTTTTTGCTAGTACTGATCAGAACTGCCTTCCCTATTAGGAATTTTGCTCTCTCATGTAGTAGCTTCCTCCTTCTGTTGTACAGTTTATTTATGGCTGGGGTCCACCAGTCTGGACGCCTGCCTTTGGATGATTGGGTCTTGGTTTTATTTGGGATAGCATGATCCATGCATTCCTGGAGATGTCCGTAGAATGTGTTTATATAGGATTCTGTAGTTTGGGCCGTAGTTTCCACTGGCCCTGGGGCCTTGAAGGATTCCACTTCAGTTTTGAGAAGTGAGAAGTTCACTTTTGAGAAGTTTTTCACTGTGGTTTTCTGGGTTGGGGGTGGGGTCGGGATGTGGATATTCAGTGAAATTAATTTATGGTCTGATCTTACCAATGAGGGATATACTTCTGGTATGGAGCATAGAGTACCCATGTTGGTAATGATCAGGTCTAGTATGTTATCCCCTCTTGTGGGAGTGGTGACTAGTTGTTCCATAGCATTTGGGTTTATAATTTCCAGGAACCTTTGGGCTAAGGTGCTGGGGCTTGAGTAGTGCTCCCAGTCTATGTTTGGGTAGTTGAAGTCGCCCAATATAATGGTGTTCAGAGAGATCTTCATGTTCTCCAATGTTTTCAGGAAAGCCGAGTGGGATTCCTGACTTTGAGAGGGTGGTCTGTAGGATGCTATAAACTGAAAAGCAGTCTTGCCCACTGTTAGTTGCACATGGATGATCTCCGATACTGTGCAATGCCACTAACCTGGAGGTGTGGATATCCTTGATAAATATGGAAACTCCCCCTCCTTTTTTGGTTCGGTCCGGGTTTTGGGGCCGAAAAGCATGATATGAGGTATAACCTGGTAGTGCTGGGGTGCTCTCTGGAGCCTTGAACCAGGTTTCTGTCACTGCACAGATATCGATGTTCTCCATACTGAGGAGAGCTTTGAGTGTGTGCATCTTGAGGTTAAGACTTCTGGCATTTAGCAGCATTACCCTTAGTTTCTTGTTCCTTGTGCTGTCTATGGAGGTGGGTTTGACTTTTGAGCCTTGCCTAAAAAAGGCACTATGGGGGTGGCAAGAGCCTTTGCCAATAACCGAAAGCCCAGTGGTGAAAGGTGCAAGCCATCCCTAGCGAAGCAATGTGGCTTGTCGAGCATGTCATCCCAGGCTGACAGACACTGGATCCCCTTTGAATGACACCAAAATTTTAGCCAATTGTTAAAATCGATCATTTTGTCTTTGTACTGTGGCATCATTCTAGGTGAGGGTAAGATGCTGCTCAAGGTCAGGGTCATACCGGCCTGGGCTACATGATCAGAGAGCTCCTCTATGTCTCTTTTCATGTAGTCTAGGGAGGTACGTCTCAGGTCATTCACACCAGCATGTATGATGACTGAGTCATATTTGTATTTGCTTTGGAGTGACCTGAGTGCTTGCGTTATGTGGCGGATCCTAGCGCCCGACAGGCAGCTCACTGTGACCTTCTCTTTGTTCAGCCTGGTGAGCAGGATGTCAGTGTGTCTGACAATAGAGTCACCTATTACAAGAGTATCAGGTGTGTTATTCAGCCTTAAGGGCTGTGGCTGCTTGGCACACTGACTTTGTGGGCTATGTGTTGTGCGTGTTTTGTTTTGGGGTAGCGTTTGCTTGGATGTCTGCTTTGGAGGTCTCTGTTGCTTAGATAGATTTTTATTTAGAGCCTCTGAGTATGTTTTTGTGTATTTATGTGTTTGGTCCGCTGATGTGGTGGGACTATGTGATACTGGAATTGTGTTGTGTGAGGTTACCTTCTCCTCCTGACTGGTTTCACCAGTTTTGAGATGAGAGAGCTCAGCCTCCAGTTTGGCTATATGGTTGCATCTCTCACATATATTTGAACCTGTTTGGAGGAGGAGAGGGTTGTCCGTGTACATGAGACAGTTGTAACATTGCCTCAAAATTCCCAGATTCACCAGCTGGACTGGAGAGGAAACCATTGACTGACCTTTGGACATGCTAGAGTAATATAGGGAAACTGAATTAAGATGGACCAATAGGGGTCAAGGTAATCGTAGAGAGTATAAGAGTAAGTAGTGCTTATGGTTTAATAGTGCTAACTTGTAAGATTACTTATTTGGACCAGTGAAGGGCCTTAGAATGAGAATATGGTGTTTAATTTGAGAGATAGAGCAGTTCTAAGGGAAAAAGTGAAGAGCATACTGGAATAGTTTAAACCCAATTAGGCGGCGCTGCCTGTTGTTGCGCTATGCACAAAAACGCGCAAAACCGCGCAAAAGAGGGTTTTAAGAGAGGGAGATCAAGGAGTTTGGAATTGATCCAAAATGGCCAATAAAACTACAGTTTCAAGACACTAACCACTCACACAGGGGCAGGCAGGCTGCTCAATGTTTAATACTACCACTGATGAACACAGATACTTCCCTTTAGCCCAAGCAAAAAATGGCCTCCAAGAAACTTACAAACAGTTCAGAACAGCAAGCCTGTAACTGAACTTTTTTAAATCTCAGAAAAGGGGGAAAAAAGCGAGTTTTTTTTTTTTGTTTTGTTTTTTTAAAGATAGCAGAGGTTCACAAGTATCAACAAGTTATAACAGTGCAGTAAATGACCCCACACTTGAGTGCTAGGCCAGAGATAGATAAAATGCAAGTTTTAAGAAAAAACAATTTTAAAAATAAGTGCAAACAGGAAATTCAGTAAACAACTCTAGGTTGTGTTCTAAATACAGTTACCAATGCAGCCAGTATTTTAGTACATGTTATTAATTTGGACATTATTGGCCAAGAAAAACTGGTAGACTGAAACATTTGGATCCATAATTACAAATGGAATTTAATGAATTTGAAATGAACACATTTTAGCTGATCATTAGCTAGGAATACCCATGGATTTCTCAGCAAGTTGCTGGTACTCTGTACCATTTGCCATCATAAGATCTGAAATGAAACCTATACAGGAACTATGAGTTTGTTTATCAGCAATTCCAGCAGAAATCAGGAAACTGCACTTAAAAGCTTGCTCATTGTCTCCAACTGAGAACAAGGTATGTAGCTTTAATTTAAGAGTGTGATTACTGCCTTGTTGATGTACTTTTGTGGTAATATTGTAGTTTGTGTCTTACACTGAATAGTAGCCATAAATGTCTTAGTTATGAAATACTCCACAACCATGTGTGTTGTGCCAAAAATGTACACTAAGTATGTTATGGTGTGAAGATGTTCTAAATCCACCTTTAAAGCTGTTTCTGTGTATTGCATGTCTGAGTTATGGCAACAACAAGCAGTGCAACAATATTGACATGTTACAGCAGCATTAGTGTCTTGTATCTTGTGACTGTTGTATTGGAACAGGCTGAGAGCTGAGGTTACACCTTACTTTTACAGTAACAAGGAGACAATAATGATAAATGAATGATAACTTATACAGACTTTTAGTATAAACCCATTAAATACATTCCTGATAATGAAAAACACAATCTGGTGTTTATTCATACCTATACATGTTCTTCCTTTAACATTAACATTCATTATGCCTGCCCTCAGGGAGTGGTGGGTTATACTTTGGGAACTAATGGTTTACCTACATTCTGTCAAGAGACAGTATTTCAGTTGATGGTCCTCCAAAAGATAAATTCTGAAAATGGTCAATTACGAAACATAAAAACTACATTTTTTGTAGAGTGCAAATCCTCCCCACACCTTCCATGTGGGTGTCTTGGCCTTCCTCCCTAAATTATATATACTAATATTACTGCTGCACCACAGTGAAAAAAAGGCAAAACCCCTTCAACTGTGCAATTCAGACTTAATCACCACAGCACTGTACAACTTACCAATATATTTCATTTTTGAAAAGAAGAACGCTGACTGAAGAGATATCAATGAAGTATGGGTAAACTGGGAACTAACAATAAAAGTCAGTTTGCAGTTCCAGAAATCCTAGCTCCACACCCTCTTCAGAGCAGAACTGTTTACTTGTAATGACGCTATAACAGAGATTACTGCACTGTGACATGGGGATTGGATTGATACTGTCCAGCTACAGAACTTTGCATTCTGTTATTACCATTAGTGGTATCGATGTGCACCGTTGGTATTCTGCCAGTTTTGTTAATCGTGGTATGTTTGCAATGTACTAGAAAAAAAGTAACATGATTTCACTATATCGGCCCTCAAAAGGAGCAATTTGACTTTTGCTAACTTGTTTACTACAACTTTTTCTGAAGAAGTACAGCAATCCATCAATCAGACTGCACTTCTGAACTACCAATAAAGAGTCTCCAACTGATTGTGCCGTACTGAAATTCATTAAGCACATTGTGATTTCTTGAATTGAAATAAAAAGGAAAACTTGATTTCCTCATAAACAATGCTTTTGCAGTGTACTGGAATTAAATGATTGTGTTAGCTAACTGACTTAGAATTATGAAATATTATGAGAAATAAAGCCACTTTGTGCAAATATTTGATATTTGTTTTTATTCCAGAGAGAAAAGGAAAACCAGATGTGAAATTAGCCACAATGCAGTATTTTATTACTGCATTGCTTACTGTCAGCTTACGACAGATAAAAAAATTAGTTGTTTCTAGTCTGCTGTGCATCTGTGTATTTACTGTCAGGAAAAGAATTATTGAAAATGACTATACCTGAACCTTGTGTATCATTGGGTCGAGGTGGTTAGCAATGGTATCTTACAGAAATTTATTCCCCAATTCAGTTCTCAGCTGGGTTGCCTACTGTCCAGAATCTCTATGCCATCCCTGAATCCTTGCCCCTACTAAATGTTGGGATAAGGTGCAGCTCCTCTCACAACCCCTTCTTCCGAAAAGAGAATTTTCTTTAGTATAAGAAAAGTGTAAGAAAGTTTAGTTAAAAGTGTATGGACACCATTTCAGCATTAATTTAAAGTGAAGTTTCGAAGTCAGTTTATTACCATAACATACTTTATCATAGACACATATTAAATGCAATTAAATGTATGCGACATCATGTTTACTGACAAGAGTATTAAAAAATCTCTGTTGTAAGATGTGAACAGTGTAAAGTTCAAATTGAACTTAAGACATTTAGAAATGTGTGTGTAATACTTATACTTTGATAAGTTCATAGGTAAGTACTAGGCTAGCTGCCCTTGCAGGCCATTTTAAGTTTAGCCAGTTTACCTTTTTGTGCTTGATATAACCTATCCTATTTAGTTATAGACTGGTCTTACCCATGGTTGATAATTATATATCACCCCTAATGAGAATAACTGGGATCATACCATTATGGTAGTAGAAGAGTATTCACGTATATAATGTGAACAGTTTTGATGAAGGATGTGGCCAATATCAGAACTTTGGTTTGAATCAATTAATTCTCAGGTGCAAAATGCATAGTTCGGCATCATCACTTTTTTAAGTGGAAATCTTTGATTAATCAGCCTAATAAATGCCAAAAGAGAAAGTGTTATTATGTTTACTAATGTTTCGGAATAAATCAATTCTGTGTGTGTGTGTGTGTGTGTGTGTGTGTGTGTGTGTGTGTGTGTGTGTGTGTGTGTGTGTTTATGTGCAGGGACTTTAAGGGAATGTGGCTATAGATATCAACTGGTTCATATACATTGGTGATACTACTACCTCATCCATAATTGGATAATTGGAAAGATCTTTCCATTTTTTAAATATTTATAGAAACAGTGGGAATGTAAGAACACTACAGAAGAATGAGAACCCAGATTAAAGACACAAGTGCCAAGTCAACTACTAAAAGACTCTCAGCATCCTGAGTTAATGGAGGGAGAACTACACAAACCTTTCACTGTATAAACGGCAAGGGGTCATAAGAGAACTGGAATAAAGAATTGAAGATCCTGTTGTAACTGAAATATAGAGGAGTGTTCAGTGTGTGGAGGAGGATGCCTCCATCACTGCAGCCCTGAGGAACAACCTGTAGACCTGACAACTAGTAATGAAGGCTACAGGCCCCTAGAAGGTGTATTACACCAATACTTATGTGAACAAAGAGTAACAAAGCTAAGAAGGAAACCCCAAAAAGAACACAAAAGAGAGATGAGCTCTGGGTAAGAAACAAATCTTATACATGGAATGTACAGGAGATGGTCTTGAAGACCAGTTGTGCGAATTATCCCTTCTGAGGGAGTAATAGGATTCTGAGATTATAATACCTGCCTTAGCAGGGGAGGATGGAGATGCATCTTCTTTTTGAGGAACTCAAAATGAAAAGGAGCCCAATCAGGCAGATCTCCAAGAATATTAATGTGATATACTTGCTCTATCATTGTCTTTCTCTTTCCTGCTTGTCTAACTTTGTAGTTCACTGAATTTATTCATTTATTCACTTCAAATGACCCATGCCACTTGGCCAGGAGTTAGCTTGCCAGGAAGGGCTCTTAGATTTCCTGTGTTAAATTCTGCAGGTCATGAATTCTTGTTATGATTATATTGTTGCACTTCTTGGGGTCTCTAGATATGCTCCTTACTATGTGCATAACTAACTTTAATCTGTCCTGTAAAATAATACAGTCCATAATAGTACCTATGCAGTTTTCTGGCATCATGGACAAGAATGCATAGAGGTCGTCTGTATGTTTTGTCATGCATGCCCAGTAAAATCTGCCTAGTACACTTGACTTGGTTTTGTTTCTCCTCAAGTGGCCTCCTTCTGTGCGACTATGTGTTTGCTTCATTGTTAGTATCTTAAAAGATTTTGGTACTAACAACTGGTAAAGCACTTCTTCTGTATCCTTACTCACTCTATACAAGAATTCATTACGTATCCCAAAATAGGTGTCAGGAAAAATGGGAATGTCCTGTTCAATATCCTCTTCTACAGCTTTAGTTATATTTTCTTTTGCCCTACGTTAAATATCATCTTCACCACAACATGCTGTTTTAAAATGTGTGTGCCTTATCTGTAAGTCTGTTTATTAAGGGCTTCTTCAACAACTTGCCTGAAGATGGAAGGCGTAGTTCTTCCCTCAAAAACAGTGGCACTGCTGCTTCTTCTACAGCTTCCTCATGTCAGAGGTAGTTTCAAACAAAAATCACATTCTGATTTACTGTGACTGCTGTCAATACTGGCCCCTTTGGTAGTCTCTTTAATTTTAGGCTTCTGTCACTCTACCTTAGTGTGAGTGAATACTATATAGTCTCACAATGTTTCCATCTGTATGCTGTCTTACTACTACAGATGGTATCTTAAAACAACATACATTGTCATATTTTACATCTTTCTTGGTTTCCAGATGCTTGTTGATGAGTTTATACCTTTATCTGAAGTTTCTACTTGAAAATAGCAGAAAGTCTTCTTTTCTGCATTCTCCTGCTTAATTCACTTTTAATGTTAATTTTGTTCTGAGGGCCCTCACTTAGATGCAATAATTCCAAAGGGGATGCAAATGTGGAAATACCTTAATGGTGTTGCTTATGGTTCCACTACATAAAGATTTACTGGAGGTTTTTGACAAAAACAGGGTTGGAACTCATGGTCCTTCTTATCAAAGACAATACCAGAACAGTGAAGGACATTGAATATTCTATTAAGCAGTTACAATCCCTGATACTGACACAGTTGCTGACACTGATTGCCCAGCAGGGCAAGGCTGTTTATTCACCCCTCATCAACCAAGTAACTAAGCAGCTCACACTACTATTCAGGCATGACCAAAGGACAACTTCAGGTGCACTCTCCAGTCCAGCTGGTGAATCTGGGTATCCTGAGGCAATGTTACAACTGCCTCATGTACACAGACAACCCTCTCCTCCTACCACAAAACACTAACATATGCGAGAGATGCAATTATACAGCCAAAGTGGAAGCTAAGCGGTCTCCACCCAAGACTGGAAAAGACAGTCAAGAGGAGAAGGTTAACACTTGCACCGCAACTCCAGCCACACACAGACCTACTAAAACAGCACTGGCAAAAAATACACATAAATACACAAAATCATACTCTGAGGCTCTAAATAAAAACCTGCAAAAGCATCAGAGACTTTCAAAGCAGACACCCAAACAACCTGCACTTCCTGTCACAAACCAGACAACACATAAAACACAAAATCATTGTGCCGCACAATCACAGCCCTTAAGGCAAAATAACATACCTAACACACTAGTAATAGGTGACTATAGTCAGGCACACTGACGTCCCACTCACTAGGCTGGACAAGCAGAAGGTTACTGTTAGCTGCCTGTCAGGAGCCAGAATCCGCCACATAACACAAGCACTCAGGTCACTCCAGAACAAGTACAAATATGACTCTGTCATTGTTCATGTTGGTGTGAATGACCTGAGATGTACCTCCCTGGACTACATGAAAAGAGACAAGGAAGAGAGGGTGTATCCATATTCATCAAGGATACCTACACCTCCAGGTTAGTGGTGCAGCATGATACCTCTGAGATCATCCATGTGCAACTAACATCGAGAAAATCTGCAATGCAAATTGTGGCCTGCTACAGATCACCCTCCATGACCCAGGACCACTACTCCACCTTTCTGGAGAAACTGGAAAACATGAAGGTCCTACCGAACACCCTGATATTGGGCGATTTCAATTACCCTACTATTCACTGGGAAAACTACTCGAGTACAAATTCCCAGGCCCGGTGCTTCCTGGAATTCATCAACTCAAATGCCCTGGATCAGCTGATAAACTCCCCTACCAGAGGTGGAAACATATTGGACCTGGTCATCACCAACATGGGCGACAGGTGTTCCACACCGGAGTTCAACCCATCACTGGTTAGATCAGACCATAAACTAATCACTCTGGATGTCCACACCCCACCACCACCCCCAACTAAGGAAACCACAGTAAAAAACTTTTCTAAAGCAAACTTCACCTTACTTAAGGCAGAGGTGGTAAGTTTCACAGCCCCCACGCTAAAGGATAACACTGCCCAAGATGCAGAAACCTTTACAAATGCACTCTATGAACACCTACAAGGATGCATGGATCATGCCATCCCTAGCAAAACCAAGACTCACTCCTCTAAGAGAAGGAAACCAGTTTGGTGGACCCCTGCAATAAACAAGCTATAAAGTAGAAGGAGGAAACTAGTTCAGAAAAAAAGCAAATCCCAAGAATGAAAGACATCCCTGATCAGTATCAGTAAGAAACTAAGGTCCCTCATGAAATCATCCAAGGCTAACTTTGAAAGAAAAATAGCCAAGGATTCAAAAGATAACCACAAAGGCTTCTTTAGCTATGTTAAGAATCTATGTGGCAATTCGCAGATATGCACTGAACTAGTGCAAAATAGCACAAAATATACTGAACCTACTGATATTGCCAACATCCTGGCAGATAGATTCAGTGCAAACTTCACCCCCCTCTCACCTCCAAAAGGGCCCACAACAATACTGGAAAAGTGTAGTGTCCCAAAAATCACAGATGCACAGGTGAAAACAGCCCTTTCAAAAGCCAAAAACTGTAAATGGGACCAGATGGTGTCCCAGGCTGCATTTTGCACGAACTACAGAACGAACTAAACCCCCACCTAAACATGCTGTTCAGCCTCAGGCTCTACACAGGCTACGTGCCCATAGAATGGCACACATCAATGGTTATTCCTCTCCACAAAGGAGGGGCCACAACTGACCCTGGTAACTAGCGCCCCATAAGCCTGACTAGCCTGGTCTGCAAGGCTATGGAGCACATCATCATGGAACTCATTAACAAAGACATTGGGAACCTCCAAACACTTGACCCAACCCAGTTCAGCTTTGTTAAGGGCAGATCATGCATACTAAACCTGGCTGACTTCTTCGAGAAAGTTACCAAGGCCATAGATGAGGGAAAGGTGGTTCACACAGCCTTCCTTGACCTTGCCAAGGCTTTTGACACCATTCCCCACTTGGGTATTACAGAAAACCTTACCAGCCTGAACATAAACTCCTACGTCATGAGATAGGTTGCCAACTGGCTTACAGACAGAACTCACACGGTAAGAATAGCGGGCTCTAGGTCTGACACTAAACCAGTCACAAGTGGTGTCCTGCAAGGCTCAGTCCTGGGATCCCTACTGTTTGGCATATACTTCTCAGAAGTACAGACAAACACAGGAGGACTATGACTAACCAAGTTCCCCGATGACTGCAAACTGGGAGCCATAATTGACTCTCCGGTTGACACGGACATCCTCCAAAAGGGCCTTACTGAGATGGACACCTGGTGTCAAAGTCATGGCCTCAAGCTAAATGTCAAAAAATGCATAGTCATCCCGTTTGGGAAAAACAAAACACCCACGAATTACCACATAGGTGGCAGCCCCCTTAATAGAGAAGAGACAATAAGAGATCTGGGGACCCAGGTAGATAGTAATCTCTCCTTTGACAATCATATTGCCAAAGTAGTTAGGAAATCCTTCTATGTGGCCCACCTAATTACTAAAGGGTTCGCATCTAGAAATAAAGAGGTTATAGTGCCCCTCTGCTTGTCACTCATTAGACCCATCATAGAGTACAATGCCCCATTTGGGATGTACCTCACAAGACACTTCCAACAACTGGAAAGACCACAAAAGTACCTCACCAAGAGGATTACTGGCCTCAAACATATGCCCTATGCAGTCCGACTGAAAAAACTCTGGCGGCACTCGGTGACATATCACTTACTCAGAGGTGATCTCTGCCTGACTTACAAAGCCATGTCCAACTCAGAATTGATGGACATGCTCCACCTAAAGAAATCCAAGTCACTGCGAGCCGCCCGCTCTAGTGAGCTAAACCTCACAACAACAATAAATAGAGCATGCTGGAGGGATACATTCCTGTCACAGAGACTCCCCATGCTTTGGAACAAAATTCAAAATTACATCAGGCAGAGCCCCTCACTAACACTCTTCAAGAGAAACCTTGACGAGTGGATGGGTAACAGAAACTATACCCCTAGGATCACTTTAATGGCTCTGCTTGACAGAGGATCAGTTAATTAATCAATGGGGCAGCGAAAGCCGACACATTCTGGCTAGGCTTATAAATGCCCTCAGGCAGATAGCCTAGTACCTACCTACCTATGATCAAAAAGAGATTCTGATAGACTTGTTGCTTTTTTTCAATATGAGGAGTGTTATAATGAAGGGTTTGAAATTGTTGATAAAAAATGTAGAGTAATTAGGGAAAGGAAAGCCAACAATTTTTTAAGAGATAAGGTAGCCTAAAGGAATAAGGGAGTTTATCCATTACCAAATGGTACAGTTACTAAGATATAGATGCTTATAAACATATTAATTCCTTAACCAATATTCACAAAAATTCTCATATTTCATATCCCCCTTTCCCAGAAGAGATTCCTAATCAGTAAGACCACCAATCTAGGGATAATGTAAGTGAATATTCTTGTCATGATTATCGACAAGATAATGAAAATTGTTTTTTAGAGGCTGTAAATCATATGCAGAGCTATCATTACCCCCACCCACCCTGCTCCCTGAAGTTTCACCCAGCATCCCCATAACCAAGAGGAGACCATTTTCCATCAAGAACAGTACTAGATCCAAAATGGAAGGAGGAGGCAGGAGAAAGGCAATGGGAAAAGAGCACACAATAGGGGGGGGGGCAGGCTTATTTCAAGTCAGGCCACTCTGTTATGAACTACATGGTTTTAAAATATATAACTACACTTCTATGACAGTTAATTATGACTTGTTTGAGATTTTTAACAAGGGTTTCTCTTTTGTTTCATCTATTAGGTTTCACTTACTAAATAGCCTTATTGAACTGAAGTTATATGACAGAAATGTTATATGACAGAAAATTACATTTTAAATTAATCTTTATAGGTAGTGAGCTATGTGGATAAGCAATGCATCAACATTGTACCCTCAATCCTCCCCTTGTGCAACTTCAAGTACTATTTGACAAAATGTGTGAGAATGATTTAGGTTCACTTGATGCTACTGTATCAAAGCCATAAATACCATAATTGGATGAAGGAACAATAACAATATTGTTTACTAGATAAGTTGTCAAAAAAATCATAATTTAAATATTATGAAACCAGATAAGGATGGAGGAGTTGTATTTATAAATATGATTGATTATTGTAGTAAGATGTACCACTATTTAAATAATGAAGAATATTTTGAAATTGTATCCAAGAATGAAATTAACATAACTTATAAAAAGATTGATAACTAGCTATATGATATTTTTTTGGGATGGTCAAATTTCAAAACTGACCCTTGATTATCTGACTGTTAAGATACACTTGGTGCCATCTATTTTTGGGATCCTGAAAACCCACAAGGATATTATGAATCCACCTTTATGCCCTATGGTGGCTACAGAAGTTTCAAAGTTGGTTGATCATGAACTAAAATAATTTTTAATGCTAAACTGCATGTTTTAAGGAGTCTGTGACAATGTTTAGCTCAAATTCATACTAGATATTATAATAAGGAAATATAGTTTGTGACCATAGATGTGAAAGAGTTATTCTTAGTTATACTACATAGAATAGGGATGGAATGGTTTGAAGAGGCATTGATCGTTGGCTCTAACAAGTAACAAGATGAAATAAACTTAATTTTTTTAAATGATGGACATTTTCTGGAAAACAATGTTGTCCTTTTTTATAAAAAATAATTTATTGATTTTCAAATACAAGCAAACAGATACACAGAATGTTTTACAGAAATTCAACCCTAAAAAATTAATTCAAACAAAACACAACTAAAGTATTTACAAATATGTCCTCAGTTGAAAACTACATTAAACCTTAATGTGCAAAAGATGATTTCATGAATAAACAAACTCTTTATCTAATAAAACTTTTAACTTATTCCATGTTATATGAAAAAGCATGTCTGATGGATTTCATTTTAATGGTCAATAATTCCAAATGACATACTTCAGTGATAATGTTTTTAAATTCTAAGAAAGAGGGAAAAGTATCAGATTTCCAATTTCTTGTTATAACTTTTCTAGCAAAAGCTAGACTAGACCAAACTAGGGGATATTTAATTTTTGTTACACAGACAGGTACTGGTGTATTAAATAGAACCAGAGATTTAGATAGGGAAATGATCTGAAAATAAAGCCTGAAGAAAGTTGTTACTGTTGTCCCAATATTTTTTTAGGACTATGCAATCAAAAAAACATGTGAGACCAGTCAGCCTTTGCTTCTATTTTACATCTCCAGCATAAATTATCTCTCTTATTAACTTTGCCCATTATATAAGGTGTTAAAATTATCTATACATAAATTTCCAGGCAAACAATCTTCATTTAAGTGAAGAAGTAGTCAATTTGGGTGATTCTAATATTATTTTTTTATCCTGATCATTATGTAAATTGTTATTGATTGTAGAGAAATAATTCCAGTAATTCTCTGGATTACTTTTAGTTTCTTTTCTAATTATTTTATATATTTGTGAGAGTTTGCTTTTATTAGGAAATTTATGTTGTATAAATAAAACCAAATAGCTGAGTAATTTAGGGGCAGACTTTTTTTTAGTAGGTGACATTAAGTCAAATTTATTTAGAATGAACTGTCTGCAGGCTTGTATTTCCAGTCATAAATGTTTATTTAATTCAAATGCAGCTATTAAATAATCTACAGATTTCAATTCATCATTTGTCATCATCTAAAACCAATATACTAAATTCTTATCCTTAAAAAGCATAATTTTTGCAGGATCAGAGGAGGACATAATTCCCTGTGTAAAAGTGATAGGAGAAAGAATGAAAAAACAGGCTTTATAGGCTGGGGTTTTGTATATGAGATTTCTAAAATTGTTTAAAAGATGTGACATATAGTTTGATCTATATGTTTCAGGAGTATATGTAGTGAGAAAATCTGTTAGAAACCATATACATTAGTTATTTACTATTAACAATTTGTGGGAATTTAAAATATTACATGGATCAAAAGACAATATCTCTAAAAACTTCTTCCATTTAGCTGTATAATATGTGTCCATTAATAAAGATATAGATTTAACTACAAAGAAAATTAATTCCAGATCTGGCAAACCTATTCCACCATTAGACCAAGCTCTCCAGTGATGATCTAATGCCACTCTGGGTTTATTTGGAAAGCATAAGAACTTTAAGATCAATGAATTAAAATCCTTTATTGGTGATTCAGGGGGAGGTAAAGCTAATGACTGTACAATATATAACATTTTTGGTACTATATAATTTTGATAATTGAGAGTCTCTCCTCCATTGTAAAGGGCAGATTATTCCATTTACATATATGATTTTTTATAGAACTAAACTTTTACTATAATTAAGTGTATTCTACCTTTAATGTTCTTAGTTAATACTATTCCCAGATATGTTATTTGCTCTGATTGAGCTACATATTTGGTAAACTTTTTATCTAATTTATAGTTATTAGAATAAATAGGAAGTATATTTGTTTTATTGTTATTAAAATTAAACCTGACTTCCTTTGGAAATTTTCCATAGTTTAAAAATAGCAGAGATAGAAGAATTATTTACCTTCAAAGTGAGGAGGATATCATCAGTGCATAACTGAATTTTAAGAGTCACATTAGGATTTAAATTGAAATCCTCAATAACCTGTTCCAGCCTTATTAAACTGGCCCATGATTCCATTACTAAGGTGAAGAGCAAGGGGATAAAGGGCAACCATGCTTGGCCCCTTTGAGAATTTCTATATTTTGCGAGGTGTGAGTACCTGTTTTAATATACGCTTGACCACCTTTATAAAGATGTGAGATAAGGTAAATGAAGTTATTAGAGAAATTTAATTCTTCCATGAGCAAGACTAGATAATCCCAATTAACGGAATAAAAAGCATAATTTATTTCAAGACTAATTAGTATTAAGTTTTCTTTTAGATTTTTAGCAGAATCTATTAAAGTTATAACTCTTTTTATGTTATCATATGCATTTCTGTTTACAATAAAACCTGTTTGATATTCATCCACCAGAGATGGAAGAAATATCTTTAATCTATTTGCATAAATGGACATGAACATTTTATAATCAACATTTAATAGAAGGATTAGTCTATATGAAGAACATTTAGAAGGATCCTTGTTAGGTTTTAATATAGGAGATATGAGAGATATGAGAGTATATTTCCAAGAAGGTGGACATGTGGTGTTATCCTGAGAGATTGAGAAAACTTTATGTAATAAGCTTAAAGCTTCTTTGGGCATTATTTTATAGATTTCAGGAATGATTCCATCATTATCAGGGGCTTTATTTTGTTTTAATTTATTAATTTGATGTTGAACTTCAGTAAGTGAAATAGGTTTATTTAAAGATTCAACTTGTAGTTTTGATAATTTATTTTTAGTATATTTTTGACAAGGGCTCTTATTCCTTCTTTAGAATCTAAAACATTTGACTTCTGGTTAATTTTATTTAAAAAATCTCTAACTTCTATTAGTATATCATGTAAGTGAGAAACATTCTTATTTTCCTTGGGAGAGAACATTTCATTGATATGATTAATTTTACTAAGTATTTTGATTTTATTGGCCAGATTATTTAGAGACTTAGGGCTGACCAAAAAGTTTACAAATTTAAATTTCTCTAAACTAATCATAGTTTCATGATTTAATATTTCCAAATATTTATTATTTAATACATTAATTTATTCTTGCTTTCCTTTTTTGTTTTTATCTGTCATACTAGTAAGATTTAACTTGTCAAGTTTTAATTGTATGCCTTGTAGATCTTTGTCCCATATTGTCTTATTTATTATTTATTTATTTCAGTTTGATAACTGGGGAAGTCCACTGGGCCAAGAAGAGGCCGTTTTCAGTGGAGGTCTGGGGAGAAAAGCTCCAAAGAACAATGTAAGACAAACTAAAGTTATACAATCAAAGTTTTCATAGGCTTGAGAAATACAGATTAATACAAATGAGGTAAATTAAACGTATGAAAGGGAATACAGATAATGAGATTTAGACATACATAGCTATACAAATGTATTCATAAGCTTGAGAAATACAGCATAATACATATGAGGAAAATTAAACTTATGACAAGAAGTTCAGAAAATGAGATACAGGTGGTGGTGAAGTATATACATAGTTAGATACAGTTTGATATAGAGTATCTAGGTAGGATTATACCAGTTGCAATAAGAGACTGTCCAGTGTGGGTTTAATGGCATCAAGTAGTAGGTGAGCAAAGGTGTGAGGAGTATGTATAGAGGGATGGAGAGGTAGTTATGTTGAAGAGTGGCATTGGCATTGCCATTTTAAAGATAGGTGTGAGAACAAGAGAGATATGAAGTTATTCTGATTTGATGTATTGTGAAGGGGTGGAGGGAGGGAATTCCATAGTTTAGATAAAGAGCAGGACAGCATAAGATGGCCAGCAGGTCATGAGGGTTTGTAGATTTGTAAGAGATGTTGGTTTTCTGATCTAAGTGAGTGGTTAGGAATGTAGGGAGTTAAGGTGGTAGAGAGAGAGAGAGAGAGGATCAGCTGGAGGGTTTGAAGACGAGCTTGTGTGCTGTGTTGAGTTTAAGAAACATGAGGTAACTGGGCAGTTTAAGCCATTGTAGAGTATGGAGAGACTGCAATGGTGGGAAGAGTTTTTTGAATTGGTAGCAAATTTGCTTATTTTATTGTAGCAGGATTCGAGTTTAGATTGCAGGCCAAGTTGGAGGTTGATAAGTAGGGGAGCGCCATACATAAGAGAGGGGATAAAGTACGAGGATGTTAGGGTTTTTCTGGTGGAGGGGGTGCAGTAGTGGTTGTGTCTGGACAGGAGCTATAGCTTTTGATGGGTTTTCTTGATGGTGGTTTGGATATGACTGTCAAACTTTAGATGTTCATCAATGATGACACCAAGCAGTTAAGTGTTTGATACAATTTTAATGGGGATGTTATTCTGACTGAATATGGATAATGAGTTTCATAAGCTTTTTTTTTCTTATAGTACCAGTTAATGATTCTTCCATATAAATAAGCTTATAGTACCAGTTAACGATTCTTCCATATAAATAAGCTTTTAATGCATCCTATATATATATATATATATATATATATATATATATATATATATATATATATATATATATATATGGGTCTATGTCATTTCATTGAAAATCCATTTCGCCGAAACTTCCTGACATAGGGTCCAAATCGCCGAAAATCCATTTAGCCAAAAATAGTACTGACAGTGTATATGCCCTTTTCTACCACTGTAGTGCAATCTCGGAGTGAGAATATTAAAGTAGGGGGTGTGGGGGACATAGCCCCACTTCTACTCAGGTCATAAACTACTTACTTACCCTTTTCAGAGGGACTGGACGATATAAAACAATACTAGAGAATATTAAACTGTACTGGGTGGGGAGCTATATATATATATATATATATATATATATATATATATATATATATATATACATCTCAAATGTGTCTGTGCTGGTATTAATAGTAATAACATTTTGAATTTCTTCTTCTTCTTCTCTTCTGGCTGTTCCCATTAGGGGTCATGACAGCAGATCATCTGTTTTCATTTCTTCCTGTCCTCTGCATATTGCTCCTTCACACCAACCACCTGCATGCCCTCTCTCACCATATCCATAAACCTTATCTTAGGCCTTCCTCTTTTCCTCTAACCTGGCAGCTCCATCCTTTTCCAAATATACCCAGCATCCCTCCTCATCACATATCCAAACCAATGCAATCTCACCTCTCTGGCTTTGTCTCCAAACTGTCCAACCTGAGCTGACCCTCTAATATAATGATTCCTAATCCTTTCCATCCTTGTCACACCCAATGCAAATCTTAACATCTTTAACACTGCCATTTCCAGCTCTGTCTCCTGCCTTTTTGTCAATGCCACCATCTCCAACCCATGCAACATAGCTGGTCTCACTACCCTCTTGTAGACCTTCCCTTTCCCTCTTACTGGTACCCATCTGTCACAAATCACTCCTGACAATCTTCTCCACCCATTCCACCCTGCCTGTACTCTCTTCTTCACCTCTCTTCCATACTCACCATTACTCTGAACTGTTGCTCTCAAGTACTTAAACTCATCCACCTTCGCCAACTCTACTCCCTGCATCCTCACCATTCCTCTATCCTCTCTCTCATTCACACACACATATTCTGTGTTAGTCTTGCTGACCTTCATTCCTCTCCTCTCTAGAGCATATCTCCACCTCTCCAGGGTCTCCTCAACCTGGTCCCTACTCTCACTACAGATCACAATGTCATCGACAAAAATCATAGTCCATGGGGCCTCCTGTCTGAGCTCATCTGTCAACCTGTCCATCACCATTGCAAATAAGAAAGGGCTCAGAGCTGATCCTTAATGTAATCCCACATCCACCTTAAATGCATCTGTCACTCCCACTGCAGACTTCACCACTGTCACACTACCCTCCTACATATCCTGTACCACTCTTACATACTTCTCTGCCTCTCCGGACTTTCTCATACCATACAACAAGTCCTCTCTAGGCACCCTATCATATACTTTCTCCAAGTCCACAAAGACACAATGCAACTCTTTCTGACCTTCTCTATATTTCTCCATCAACACTGTCAGAGCAAACATCACATCTGTAGTGTTCTTTCCTGGCATGAAACCATACTACTGATCATTAATCATCACCTCCCTTCTTAACCTAGCTTCCACTACTCTTTCCCATAACTTCAAGCTGTGACTGATCAGTTTTATCCCTCTGTAGTTACTACAGCTCTGCACATCACCCTTATTCTTAAAAATAGGTACCAAAACACATTTTCTCCACTCCTCAGACATCCTCTGACTTTCCAAGATTTCATTAAACAATCTGGTTAAAAACCCCACTGCCATTTCTCAAAAATTTCGAATTTCAGAAGTGATAAATTCTTTAAAATCTTTAAGTTTCATTATATAAACACGGATCTTTTTAATTTGAACATTAAACCTTGTGTTAATTATTAAGTCAATTATGGTCTGGTGGGGGAAGGAAATTACATTTGTTCTACCTAAACTGTTTATCAACTCAATTGAAATGAGAACTCTATCAATTCTGGAATAAGTGTCATGTCTATGAGAGAGAAGAATGTGAAAAAAAGTGAGCCTGGTTTAATAAAATTATTAATATCTTTCAGATGATATGAATTTATGAAATCTCTCAGATGATTAGCTGGAGATAAAATCCTCCTTTTACCAGAAACATTGGTATCATTATCAGTTAAAATGCAATTGAAATCCCCTGGTATAATAATATTACCTTTAGAGAGATGTACAATTTGGTTTAAGTGTTGTTTCATTGTGTTAACTGCAATCTCTGGTATCCAATAAATGTTTATAAGTGTAAATAATTTTCTATTCAATTACATTGTAGCAGAGCAAAACATTCCTTTATCATCTTTATAAGTGTCTATAATCCTGGGAAGAGGTAAAGTATTACTCCATAAAATAGTTACTCCTCTTTTCTTTTGAGAATGATCTGAACTAAATAATACAGTGTAAGATATAGTATTATGTTTAGCTATATCTTCTTTTAAGATATTTGTTTCTTGCAGAAAGACTAAATGAGATTTATGTATTTTTAAATATTCAACTAAACTTCCCCTCTTACAGGGATTATTTAGGCCTTTAATATTGATGGAAATACCTTTTAAAAGGAACATATGGGTTATTCAGAAGATTTATGTTGAGACTGGCCATTAATATTCTTTGTGTGTAAAAAATGAACTTCACTCCATCAGCATCAAAGGAACCATTGAAAAGCAATAAATCTATTGAGATCAAATTATTAATAAAATTTAAAGTTGTAAGTACAGTGGACATAAAAAAGGATATGAATAATGAAAATAAAAGTAATTCATAGTATTGTATTGATCCAATCTCTTCCTGGAGTTACAAACTCCTAACTTGAGCAGCATTAGCTACCCAGATCAACCACCCATTCAACAACAGCAGTTATTCAACCTCTACCATATCAAATAGTTTATTTAATGAAACTACTATAAAAGGTAATGAACTCATCAACTATACTTGAAAATTTGAGTCTGAAGAATATTGTTCTAATATTATAGTAATCATTTATCAAATGGGTGTTATATTATATTATATTATATTCTAAACCACAGCATTTATAAAAAGGAGAACAAATAAGTATGTAACATGTTTCAATACAAACTGTTGCAATAAACTGTAGTATAAAATTCAAGTATTATACCATCCTAAATAATCAAACAAGCTAGAAATAAGTGTTATATAAAAGGTTGAGATGCTAAACAATTGCTTATATTGCAAGTTTGGTATTAAAAGTACTTATTAGTCACAATGATAACATATATTAGTAATCAAATGCAAAATTACTAAAATTCAAGTGCATAAGAAGAAATCAGTATCATATAATGATTAAATAAGATGTAAATCATTTGTTGTCCTTTTATCTTGAAAAGTATAAAAAAAATTCTAAATGGTTAAGTGTAGTCAAATATTTAGCATTACTGTAGGTTAAGAAAATATTAACAAAATATTCTGAATATTCTCATTTAATGCATATTTTGGAATAAGTGTTTGTTCTTCTTTACCTCAAGAGTTATGAAAAGACTAAGCATGTGAACTAAGAGCAAGAAACAAGAATGCAAAATTAGGTTAAGGTCTCCAAATTACCTAACCAACTCAATATAATATTTATAAAACTATTTAATAAAGGTCACTACACAACCCTAATTATAACTTTGATAAAGCCTCAAAACAAACTTTTAATAACAAAGAAATATTATTAAATACAGAACGATGCTATAACCACCTCTGTAAATGAATATCCAACAATGCTAACATTTAGTTTCATGAAGTCCAAGAAATAATAGGGATTTGCATGTATATTTAAAATCTGATAATAATCTTCTGGATTTCTGACAAAAATAACAAAATATATATCTGGGTTTCAGAATCAATATTTACAGCTAGAGTATAGTATAGAACTAAGTACTGACACTATTTATTATTTATGTCACTTTGCTTTTAAATAAGTAATCCCGATGTTGCTAGAGATATGTATCCTCTCCGCAATAATATACTTTTTAGTTAGGCAAGCAACTAATATTTAGTACTTATTGTACTTTCAGTAAATGTATTATCTGAAATTCTAAATAAATAAGGCTAGTGATAAATTGAAAGTACTACACCAACTCAAAAATATAATGCCAAAAGGGGATTATCATATTCCACAAATTCAGGCTCTTAACTATTAAACATCCAGCAAATGTAAGATATACTGGTTCCTTGCATATATAAGATACCAAATGTGACTGAATGTAAATAAAATATAGCCTGCTGACGATTCAAGGATTATTCCAATAAATGTTTATATCAGCTCATAAGAATATAAAGGTTATATATCTGTTCAACAACTATGTCTTCCTCCCTTACCAGTTTGTCTTTGAGTGGTTGATGCCAGAACTGATGGTTATAACCAAGAAACTCCTAATACTGAGTAACATTTGTATCATATTAATAATTCACAGTAAAATATGCAACTCATATACAACCAAGTTAAGCAAATGGTAGGCTGAATGCAAAAGTGAGGCTGTTTTTGTTTGTGTTTGTACTTTAGGTAGCCAAGATGGTAAAAAACTCACTATATTATTACCTTTGATGTTATCTGGTAGTTCAAAGATTCTGATATTATTTCTGTGTGACCTGTTTTCTAGATAATCAATTTTAGATTGAAGTTAAGTATTCTGTTTCAATAAGAATTCAATATTATTTTCTCCTTCTTTTATCTGCCATTCATGTTGTTTAGAGCTTCAATTCCAGCGATCTGATATTTATGTTGCTGTAAGTCTTCATGAATGATCTCCATCTGTTTTGAGCACTTCTCCTTAAAGTTATCCAGTTTTAAGTCCAGTTTATCTATTTTTATAGATAACTCCTGAATGTTTGCAAGTAAAGATTGTAGTTCTTTTTTTCTGAAGGTAGATTCCTGAGAGTTGGTCTTGGAGAAGCTCATCTTCATAGCCGGGTGATGAGAGAAATATTGTGAGATTCTTTTTGATAGGAAAAAGAAAATCAAAATTCAGATAAAATGTTTAGATGCAATCCTAAATTATACTAAATACTATCAATTAATGTATAAACAATCTTATTAGGATTGTTTGAAATTAAAAAATCCTGTCATAAATAAGCTGAAGTGGCAGAGCTGAAGAAAACTGCTGTTAACTAGAGCACATTTTGGCCACACCCCCAATTCTTTTTTTTTTATGGCGAATATTATAAACAAACTAGAGATGTAGCAATGAGAGCCTCTTCTGCTCCTGTTTTTGTGAACATTATAATATGGATTTGGGAAATAACTTTTGTTATGAAAAAAATGACTATTGGAGGCATATTAATTTATATTTGAAGTACTTGGATGATACTTTAATTTTTCAGTATGGTAATATTGATTCTTTGAATAAATTCATAGGTTACATAAACAATACAGTTCATTTTTTGAAATTCACTAGCAATTGTAATTTTGACAAAATAGATTTTTTGGACATTACTATAAAAAAATCAACTGTTGGGGTAGATACGAGTCCAATATTTATACTAAAGGGACTTTCTCAAACAGTTATTCACATTATAATAGTTGTCACCCATTTTGGAAACAAGAGTAATTTGATTAATGGGCAGTTTGTTTGATTGTCCAGATTTTAATCTGAAGATGACATTTTTGATGGTGAGATGGAATTTTTAAGTGGTTTATTTTTAGTGAGACTATATCCCACAGATATGATTAGCAATGTGGCAAATGAAGTTAAATCATCTAGATAGGCGAGTTATAAACCACTCTTGGATAGGGGATTATATTACCCCAAAGATTTGACACTGGTCAAGCAAATGATTACATAAATGCTATGGATCTGTCCTTTGGGACAGCTAGTAGATCTGTAAAAGATTTGATTAATAAAAATTGGAAATTTATAATTGAGCTATACAATTTGAAGGACAAGTTAGTTACTATCCCACTGTTGTTCGTAAAAGGGATAAAAATAACAAAGACATTGTTGAAAGGGGTAGGAGCCCAAGTATGACAAAATGCAGCACTTGTAACCAATGCAGGTTTATTTACGATAGGCCCAATATTACCACTGACTTTTACCCAAAATTGCTGAGCAATTATGGTAGAGTTAATAACAACACATCTGGGGTGGTGCATTTAGCAACCTACTTTACATGTTCTGCCTTTTATATAGAAAAAATGGAAAGGCAATTAGTATTAAGAATTTATGAACATAATTTATCCATTAAGCAAAAGGACCTAAAATGCTTTATAAAAACATTCTATTGGATGTCATGATTTTAAGAAATGTTTCTGTTTTATATTGGAGAAAGTACAAAAGATGGAGATTAGTCACTTATAGGAAGCTAAACTGGAACCACCTAGTTTTATGGATAAGATATTTCTAAACAGTGTTTTAACACTTAAGGCTAATAAAATATCATTGCTATTTGTGTTTTTTTTTAATATTCTCATTTTTTTCTGTTTTCTTTATACTGTTAAACACACACATACAGACACGCGCGCACACACACACACACACACACACACACACACACACACACACACACACACACACACACACACACACACACACACACACACACACACACACACACACACACACACACACACACACACACATATATATATATATATATATATAAGTATTCATCGTGAACATGACCAACCAAGGTGGGGGGCTGTGCCCCCACATCCCCTAACTATATATACCAATTCCAAGTTCGCACTACAGTGGGAAATAGGGCCAATTTAAAACAGGTTTACTTTGCTTACCTTGTGCATCATGGTACTCGATGGTTGTTGCCCAACTGTGGCCATTCAATTAATTATTTTTCATCGTTAAGCTTTTTCGATATGTTAAACCTTTGCGGTTTTATGTTCGATTATTAGACATTTGCTGTATTTTCTTTTTTTTTTGATGCACGGAAATAGACCCCACAGCATTTACAGTACTGTAAGGAATAAGCAGCCCAAATATAGTTAGCCTTTAACAACACAGATTTGCAAACCTCTGAAAATGGCAAGAAACTTGCCAACTACCCATGCACATACCACCAGTGTAAGACCAAAAGTGACACTGGAAGAAAGACTTCCATAAAACTCATTTGTTTTTTCTTAAAGTCACATGAAAGTAAAAATGAATAGCCCATCTGGCACAAAACAAAAAAGCAGTACTTCTGGGTTCTTTTCCATCAAAATGTATTACACTGTCTCAGCCTTTGTGAGCTATCTGTAAAATTTCCAGGCTGTAGGCCCTAACTAGGCCACAACTATATCTGTAATTTCTGGGAATTTATTTCTTTTATAACTCTTCAGATTAGCTCTGACTGGATTCTTGCACTCCAAGTTTGCGGGATCTTCCAGGTAAGTTCCAGCTCACCAACTCTGAGATTTCAGTTGAGGAGCACACTTCCTGACATTGATGAAGCAGGCTATCTTCTTTTTAAGCATTAATGATGAAGTAGCACCTCACTACTAGGTAGCTAATACAGAGTGTTGTCTAGCTACCTGCGAGAATGTTTCCATAATACACACTTCAACATACCCTTTTAAAAGACACATTACCCCATTTTTCAAAACCATGTTACAATACATTTGCAGAGCTGACAAAATAGCTGTTATTCATAACTTATTATGGCCTAGTGATGACACCAGGCATTTTTGCTTTTACATCTTACTGACGCTGATAAGAATCAAATATTGAATGTTCTTAGTTGCATCAGTAATTTCAAAACCTTGCTACATACAAGGAATTAGAAGATTTCATCTTTAAGCTTACATGATATAAACACAAATGTATGGATATATGATCTTTGTCTGGTGCAGATAAAGAGATATTAAATATTATACTTGTTTGTATTGTAATATTTTTCATATTTGTCTAAATAGCTCTACAATCAAGTGACACAGAAAGAATTGCTTAGCCTCATATGAAAGCTCAAGGCTGTATGGGGAAAATACTCCTGACAATATATGTGTTGATTAAATGGTTACTGAGATATTGCAATCTATTCATGCAACCTTACAAAAGTCTTATTTACTGTGGTTATTGTGGCTTATAATCCAGTTTGAGACCTAGAATTGAATGATTGCAACCATTGTAAAGGTTACTTTGTGTTGAATAGTTTGCCATTTACAGTTTTCTAGTAGCACTTATGTTTCTAGAGGTACAATATTTATTTGAATCGTGAGGTGATAAGTACATTTTTTAAAAAGGCTCAGAACACACCCATTTAGGGTTAGAGTGTAAACCCAAAAGAACTCCATTTTAGATTGAGCTAAAATACTTTTGTTTATTTTCATTTAATAATACATGTTTTAACTGTTTCTTAAATATAATGCAGCTGTCATAGTCCATATTATCAGTTCCTTTCAGGTGCACATATGTTTTCAGTTATTTTGTCAGCTCAGGTAACATGATTTTTACCCACTCTGCTTAGTCCGAGTCTTACAATATTCAAATATGACCAAGTATTATCAGCCTTTGTTATATTTTTCATGGCAGGCACATTTTATTAACTACTCTGTCAAGTAAAACCAGCTGTTGCTGTAGTTATAACAGTTTCTGATCATTCACTGGTGCAAATTC
This sequence comes from Protopterus annectens, assembly GCF_019279795.1. Taxonomy (NCBI): domain Eukaryota; kingdom Metazoa; phylum Chordata; order Ceratodontiformes; family Protopteridae; genus Protopterus; species Protopterus annectens. The sequence continues at coordinate 762,082,134 of NC_056729.1, read as the reverse complement.
AGTAAAGCTTACATGATAATTTTTATAATGTGCATGTCGCGGCACGATGTGTACATGGGTGCAGCAACTTTTAGATTCAGTAAGCTCTATGTAGCAGTGCGCAATCATGCGCAATCACGTGCACTCACTCACAAATACGGAAACTTTTGTAGAATGCAGATTTTAGCAAGAGTAGCTGAAATTTATACTAATGAAGCAAATCAATGTGACTGAGTGATCCAACAGTAATAAAACTGTGTAGACTCCGTGTATGTGTTGGTAGTACACGCGGAAATTTTCCGAGTACAGGAATCTATATGGAAACAAGGGCATGTAAAAGTCCTGAAATATTGACAGAATTGACCTTGACAGGTAACACCACACATATTATGGCCTAAGTAAACACTGCGGATGCTAGAAAATCAGTCTCACAAAAAGAATTCCATTTTAACTGCCATGACATAAATGCACTTTTGTTTCCCCAACCCCAACGAAAGAATAAACGTACGTAATGCAGGCTGCTAAAATGTTTAAAACTGATTAAACAGGGCAGTATAATGTACTGTAAGCATAATGTGTTATGTATCACATATATAGGTAAAGTAATACCCCGCCTTGTGTTTACAACATTGTGCTTTCGTGCAGTTGCCCTGCTTACATGGCTACTAACTGTGTAGATTCCAGGCTGTGAGCATGGTCATTATGCAAATGAGGACAAAAATCAGTAGAGTTGTTCAATCATAAAATACAGTAACCCTCTAGGGATGTTCACTTTGTGTAGGCACCTACACTGTGTTTTTGTTTCCAATGGATGTCAACAGTGAGTGATGAGATCGGGGGGTGTCAGCTTCTCTCTTTTTTTTCTTAACATGTTTGCGTGTTGGTGCGCTTAGCGTACCTCTGGGAAATGGAGCAATAAAAGTCTTATTATGTAACTATTCCTTTGGCAGCACCTGTATGTGTAAGGTTTCAGTCTCAATTGTCCTGGGTTCAACTATAGGATGCACAAGCTTTTCTTCATGTTTTTTGTTCCATGTTTGCACGATATCAGGAAAACAGAGGCAAAAATATGAATTTTGCTTATGCTTATCTTATTTATAGGTTCATAGGTTTATATGTGTGTACTAGGATAATGGCCCTGGAACATTTACAAGCCTAGCCCATAGAAGTGCCCTGGCATCTTGCCGTCCAATGTTAGTTCCCAGTGCCCCTATCAAGTAGAGCCACTGGAGTGATCCCTGGGGTGAAATTTCTATTACCCATCCGCTCACCAAGATTTCTGTTGAAGAAGGACAGCAAGGTGCTCTGCTTGACATGTATGGGAAGTCTATTCCAGAGCATGGACAGTATTTGGGTGAGGAACCTGTCCCTCCAGCATGTTCTGTTGATTGTGGTAATGAGGTTGAGGTTTCTGGAGTGTGTGATGCAGAGGGATTGGGATTTCTTTAGATGTAGCATTTCTAACAGAGCTGGGTCAGGCATGGCTTTTATGTCAAGCAGCGATCCCCTCTAAGTAGGCAATATGAGACAGAGAATAGTTGGAGTCTTTTGAGTCTGTCCATGTGGGACATGTGTTTAATGCCTAGGATACTCTTCATGAGGTACTTCTGTGGCCTCTCCAGCTGTTGCAGGTGTCTAGTGAGGTGCATGCCAAATGAGGCATTATACTCGATGATTGGTCTAATGGGGGAAGAGTAGAGAGAGACGATGACCTCTTTCTTCCTGGATGCAAAACCCTGAGTAATGAGATGTGCCACATAGAAGGACTTTCTGAACACAGTGGCAATGTGGTGGTTGAAGGAGAGGTTGCTGTCAACCTGCATCCCCAGATCTTTTATAATGCCTTCAGTGTTCATTGGGCTCCCATAGATGTGGTAGTTAGTGGGAACTGAATTTTTACCAAAGAGGATGACAATGCATTTTTTGGCGTTAAACTTAAGGCCATGGTTTTGACACCAGTCATTGGTCTCAGTAAGGCCTTTCTGTAGGGTGTTTGCATCACTTGGGGAGTTCATAATGACTCCCAGCTTGCAGTCATCTGCGAACTTGGTCAGCCAGAGTCCCTCTGTGTTGGCCTGGACTTCTGAGAAGTAGATGCCGAACAGGAGAGAACCCAGGGCCGATGAAACAGTGTGCTGAGCTGCATGCACATCGCACTACTGAGCACTTAGCAGGTGTGTTAAATTCATGTAATAACAGGCTAAGCAAGTGAATAGCATCTTAATTAGCCAATCCCACACAGTCACCTATTCAACAAATGTATAAAGAATCCATGTAGCATACAGTCTCATTTTCCCACAATACATCAATACCATTGGAGTAGAGACTTGGAAATTTTAACTGAGATAATGCTAGGGGATGCTGCAGCTATTCTACATCTGTATATACTAGAGAATGAAGCTACTACTGCTGGTGCTGTGGACAATAGGCCTAGAACAAGAACAGTGTTCAGGTACAGGATAACTTTCCAGGTACTACATGAGCTGGAGATTGTATAGCACTACAAGGTGGACAGAGTCACATTACAAGAACTCTGTGAGCTCTGCCTCCGTTAACACAGAGCCACAGCCAACTGAGGGGAACCCATCCCAGTAGAAACTAAGGTATGTGTAGCCCTTAGAATCTTAGCTACAGCTACTTTTCAAAGACCAAGTGGGGACATGATGGGGTGTGTCACAGGCATCATCATTCAGGATCTTCCACCAGTTCCTGGATGCTGTGCTCATACATGTGCTATGTTGCACAATCTGATCCTGTGGAAACAGCTGCAGCAGGATCAGCAAGGGGAAGGGCCATACATCCTCCCACTTATGCCTAGGTCACCACAACCACAGTCAGAGGAGGAATCTGAAGAGGAACCACCAGCTGCAGTCCTTGTAGGTAGATGTAGGCATGCTCAGTATGCCCTTGCTTTGGCTAAGAGACAACACATAACACATTTACTGGCCACCTAGGGACCTATTATCTTTCTCCCACTCATATACAAATATTTAAATTGATGCCAAGCAACTTACACAACCTTCATTTATCCATGTATTGGCTGTGTACTGCTTGCATCAGTGGTGCAGTGGCAGCAGTGTTGCCTGACAGCTATGGGTTGTCTGGTTTGATTCTTGGCTGGGGTGCCTTCTGTGTGGAGTCTGCATGTCCTCCCTGTATTTGTGTGGGTTTGCTCTGGTGTCCTCAGTGGATATTTGTCCCTATTTTTAGGACATGCTGGAGAGACAGGTTTATAACCCAGAGGCTCCCAGCTCTCTGGAATAGACTTCCAGTCCATGTCAGGCAGAGCCCCTCACTGACTCTCTTCAAGAGGAATCTTGATGAGTGGATGGGAGATCATAGGTTTACCCCGGGGATCACTTCTGTGTCACTACTAGACAGAGGCACAGTAAACTAACCTAAAAAGGGCACAGTAAACTCATTTAAAAGGGTGGCGAAAGCCAAACACACTCTGGCTAGGCTTGTAAATACCCTAGGGCAGATAGCCTAGTATCAACCTATGAACCTATGCATCAGACAGAGTCAGCCCTGAGCTAAAGGTGTGTCAACTGCTGCATTTGCAAGGTAAGTCTTGAACCTAGACTGTATTCTTGAAGATTATTATGACATATCCTTGTATCTCTTAACTTGGGTACAGTAAGCAAGTAAATAGTGGCAGATTTGTATAGAAATTACATTAACATGGGAGTACAGACACTTATTTTGCTAAATATGTGTCCATTTGTAATTAGCGGACCTCAGGCATGAAACACTCACCCAGTCATACCTCTGCAGAATACTGGTAAATCATTGAAGAGAGAAGTTAGAAAGTGAGGCTACACATTGCAGTTTCTGACTTCAGACTTGTTTGTGTCATAACAGTAAGTGCACTCTGTTCCCCCAGTCCCAAAAAAGGAGTGTACCCTTGTACCTGCCATAACAGTAACCCAGCTTTGCTACTCCCAAACCCACAGGATATGTGTGTTTATGCCACAGTTAATAGTGTCTCATATTTTAAGGACAACTTTATAGAATTACTTACACATTGCATTTGTTAGGCAACTGATGAATTACCAACAAACACACACATGTAAGGCAGTGAGATTTATGTTTGTAACCATAATTATGGCAGGTTGTGTGACTACTAACTAACTAACTACTCTACATCCAACTATAATACAGAGAATTACTTGTAAAATATATAGTCCATGGATTGATAGCAGTATACATTCTTACACAGTTGGTTGTGTGATGAATGACCCCAGTTCTGTGCTGGAAAGCTACTTATGTGGCAAAGAGGACTAAGGCAACCCTCCTGTTTGCTGAAGCTGTATTGGTGTGAGGGTTCTAATCCTGATGTAAGTAGAAATTTTGGATGTGTACTATCAATTGGTAGTGTGGTTTTAGAGACTTTGCTTATGTGTCTCATACTTTATTTGTCCTCTTTGTCTTGTTTGGATGCGCCACATCTAGAAAACATTTTTTAAGAAGGCTTATCTAGTTTGCATGAAGTGCAGCATTGCAGAAACAGGGGAAAAGCAGATAAAATATATGTCAGACTGCCAACAACAGGAAGCAGATACATACATTTATTGATGCAGTCATTGGGAACTCCCAGCCTGGAGTAGAGATAGGAATGTGCTATAGTAGCAGGTATATATTACATAACAGTAAATCACAGATGTTAGCAATGCTTTGTGCATTTGCACACTGCTTGCCCACGCACAAAGGCATAAAGAGTCAAACGCACATGTGTTTACACTTAGTTAACCATAGTGCACATCTGATGCTTCTTGTACTTTTACTATATATATATATATATATATATATATATATATATATATATATATATATATATATATATATATATATATATATATATATATATATATATATATATATATATATATATATATATATGATATTTTCTTATTGCTCTTTATTTCTCAAATCTTTTGTCTGACTTAATATTACATGTGGACACATTGCAAACTGAGGCCACAATATAACTATATGTACATATATTTACAATCCACCCATTTGTTTCCCCACCACCAACAGTCAGTATAACCCTGAGGTCTCCTTAATTTTTCAACACATATATCAACCACAATGCAAAGTATAACATATAATGTTGTGTGCTCCTTCATCCACATGGCCATTTGGTGGTGTTCACAGGCTTGCTCTGCCTAACTCATATAGCCAAATATACTCAGTAAGGGTACTGGTGTTGTTACACAGCTAGGCTTCTAAACAGTATATTTCTGTTAGGCTACTAGACTGAGATGACACTTAGAAGTGATGTGCCTATGTAGGCTTCCCAAGCCCCACATGGCTTTCTGATGTCATCTACTATAAGTTCAATTGTAGTGTCTTAGATACTTCAGACTTGTGCCATGGCACTTGCATTAAGTACTGTGTTCTGTAGTATGTGCATTTAGATAGGTAGTGGTATGGTGCTCACTGCAGTAGACTGTGTGTTTGAGTGTGTGTGTGTGTGTGTGTGTGTGTGTGTGTGTGTGTGTGTGTGTGTGTGTGTGTGTGTGTGTGTGTGTGTGTGTGTGTGTGTGTGTGTGTGTGTGTGTGTGTGTGTGTGTGTATGTGTGCCTCCCTAAAGAAGAGTGGAAGTGTGTATCCCAAATTGACTTCTCAAATAGTATGATTTTGCAGTGTTTTGGTGCTTGCACAAACATCCATTTGAAACAGGCCTCCAAGCTCTTGTTCTCCACATGTCCTGCTGATGTCACCTACTATAGTTCACCTGCAGTCTTCTACAAATCAGATTTTCTCTGTGGCATTTGCATTAAGTACTGTGTTCTGTAGTCTGTTCACTTAGATAGATAGGGGTTCTATTCTTACTGTAGTCAACTGGGTGTGTGTCCATAAAGAAGAGTGGAAATGTGTATCCCTTACAGGCTTCTACACTGGCATGGTTTTGCAGTGTTTTCGTGCTTGCACAAACATCCATTTCAAGCAGGCCTCCAACCTCTTGTCCCCCACATGGCCTGCTGATGTCATCTACTATAAGTTCACCTGCAGTCTTATATAAATCAGACTTGTGCTGTGGCACATGCATTAAGTACTGTGTTCTGTATTCTGTGTACTTAGATGGGTAAGGGTTCTATTTTCACTTCAGTCAACTGGGTGTGTATGTGTGTCTCCATAAACAAGAGTGGAAGTATGTATCCCAAAATGACTTCTCCAATGGCATGGTTTGCAGTGTTTTGGTGTTTGCACAAACTCCCATTTAAAACAGCCCTCCAACCTCTTTTCCTGCATATGGCCTGCTGCTGTCACCTACTACAAGATCACCTGCAGTCCTGTTAGAATCAGACTTGTGCTGTGGTGCATGGGTGAAGTACTGTGTTCTGTAGTTTACATACTTAGATAAGGAGGTGTTCTTTTCTCACTGCAGCCAACTGGGGTGAGGTAGTCTGTGTGTGTGTGTGTGTGTGTGTGTGTGTGTGTGTGTGTGTGTGTGTGTGTGTGTGTGTGTGTGTGTGTGTGTGTGTGCGTGTGTGCATGTGTGTGTGTGTCTGAGCTGTTACTGGACATTACACAGACAGTGTTCTACAACAGCCTATGGGACACTGTTCTAAGCATATTCATCAGGCCATTGTTTTTAGCCACTGTTATGAAGTGAAAGCCCTGCAGTATGTGCAGTTGCTGCTTTTACTTATGTAAGAAAAAGCATAGTTCATTGTTATTGTGTTGGTATGATTCATTTTTGAAAAAAAATGTGCTGCTTTTACTCTGTTGTATATGTAGTGTTATTAACAATTGAATTGCCAATTATTGTTTTTATTCTGTTGCAGTTGTGTTCCCCACATTATACAGTGGATTCTCACTGCATGAATCCAGTTCAGCTCACCTATTGATAAGTAAACATCATAACACATAATTTGTGAGAAGACACCCCTGTACCCTTCTGCCTGGCATGTACACTAGGACTATATATTTTATGTTAACTGTTTCTGGTCTCATTTTGAGCTTTAACAGTGTTTAATTGTCTTAGCTGCTCTGCTCTTGTTTGCATGCAAAGAATGTAACTCTTTGTGGTTATAGGCACAGAAAAAATAATTAAATTATGTTCCCTTACAATTGACCAATGCTGTCTAACAGTGCTGATCTTCTATAGCTCAACATAGCTGGGCAAATGTCAGTTAAGCAAGAATTAATGTCACATCTTATCTCTCCACAACAGAAGTGTAGATCCCACTTTGGATAGACATCCTACTATACACCCCATATGTTAGTTTCCCAAAAATAGCACCATATCCCATACACCCACCCTTTTCTCATTGTCTATGCAGATACCAGGATCACACCTCATGTTATAAGCTGTCAGTGTCCTTTCATCTGCTAGTTTAGTTGCCATGTCTTTATTGACTCAGTGCAGATAATGTCTCAGGCCTGTAGTACAACATCAGTGAAGTACCATCATGGGTGGCGGTGCTTTCTAGCAACATCCAGAAACAGCAGAGACATCCGAAACACAAGCATGGTACACCTACCACTAAACTCAAAGCATGCAATACACATAAAAAAGGAACACCAGTGCCTCACCAAGCAAGTGCCTAAAGAAATAGTTATCTATTGCAAAGGTTGTCCATACAGTTGATTGTACAGTGACCCATACACCTGCCCCAGTCTCCAGCTTAAATAAGGAGAAATGTAAGGTCAGCTGTGTGTCACAAGTACTTGTGACATCACACATGCAATCAACTATGTCCACAACAAGTCCCACTACTCTGACCCAGTTGTGATGGAAATGATGCCCCTATATATGCTATACTTAAATCTTGATATTTGAATCTGATGTTGTGACTTCCGCTGTGCAGCATAACTCTGTAAATAAAAATAATTATAGGGAAAATTTCAAATTGTTTGATACAAATTTCAGTTAGTAACTTCACAACCCTTACGAGAGCATCCACTGCAAAGTAGTGACATGATGGCGGAAGTATCTGTATAACTGGCCAAGGATAATATAACTGACAGGTGCAATCATCAGTTCAACACCACACATGCTTTATGTAAATAGTCACCCTGTGCATCAGACACATAGCGTTACTATTCCTGAATCCAAAAGACAGAAAACAGGCATATGGCACAGTTATCATCACTTGCACAGGGTGTTGTGTGAGGATGCAGGAGGCCTAGGCTGACACAAAAGGTGTGTGTGCATGTGTATGTGTAGGAGTGTGTGTGTGTGTGTGTATGTGTGTGTGTGTGTGTGTGTGTGTGTGTGTGTGTGTGTGTGTGTGTGTGTGTGTGTGTGTGTGTGTGTGTGTGTGTGTGTGTGTGTGTGTGTGTGTGTGTGTGTGAGTAAGGAAAAGAAGCAGGCAAAATGGACAATGAAAATGTTGTATGTGTCTGTAGGTACCCTCAGTGTAACATTGGTGTGTGTCTGCATGCATACAGCCAAGCTCAGTTCTAGCTCTATGTGTCTGTATGTCAGACTGATGTGAGACGTGCATGTTAGAGTTGAGAGTTCATCTTTGTCACTCCTGACCATGAGAACTGGCTCTACCAGGAGTTGCACTGGCACCTCCCATGCCCAAGATCAGATGCAGGGCTACTACCTGTAGGTGAGTGATGTCTGCTGGACATGCTCCCTTCATGGAAATGCCCAGGACATTGACCCTATGGTCTACCAAGTCTGGGTGTGAACAGCACACTCCCTGATGGAGCAGTGGACGTACTGCCACTACAGGAGTGTGATTTGACACAACCACTTTGGCTCACAGCAGATGTAGTTGCTGACCTATGCCAATTAGGTTGACAGTCCCCTCCCAGCAGATGCTCCATCACAGACCATGTGCATTACATGACAGATACTCCATGCTCCAACACAGACACACCTTGCTCCAATGTGTCACTCATGCGATCCATGGAATCAACAACATGGTGGAGGCAGTCACGGATGTTAAAACTCTGAGCATTTGTCTGCAGAGCCTGTCTGAATGTGCCTTTGCCTCCATGATGGCAGTAAACATACATAGCATTACTCATGAAGACAAATCTGCACCAGGTGGAGGACGGACAGCAGGCTTCCTCCAAACACCCTTATTGAGCCTCCCGTGGGACTTCACCAACAGTTTGGCTAATGCCAGCATCAACAGACTCTGAAGCACCAGTAGCTACATTTCTCTGGTCAATGTCCTTGCCTACCACTGTCCAATATCTGTGGCCTCAGTGGACTGGGGATGCATAGGCATACTGGCTGTGTACGGGTACAATGAGGGAGTAATTGAGTGCCAATCTCTGTGTCATATTCAGCCTCTGAAGCCCCTGGCTGTGCCTCACTTTGGCCACCATCATCATCAGAGTCAGATGAGACACTGACATCAGGTGGTGCAGGGGGACACAGAACCACTTCCATGATTACCACTGATAAAAGGAAGAAACACAGGAATACATTAATACCTGCTCTACTATGCTGCAATATATGCTAAACAATTACACTGCCACCACTATTAAAGGCAGTCATACCTCTTAACCTCTTAGAGCAAGAAATCTGGACAACGCCATACATAATGGGTTGTCAAAGGTCCAAGAATAGGGACAATTTTAAATACTGCTCTTACAAACTTAGAAAGTTGCTAGAATAACAGGTTTTGCTTTAGCATGACATTTCTGAAGGGTATGAAGTCTGAAACTCAGATCTCTTTCAATATTTTATGTCTGCAGTCTTTAAAGAACTGTCAGTAATTTGCCAGAAAATCACTATGTTATCAAATATGGGCCAGACATATGAGCCCAAAATCTGGACATTCAGCAGAAATTGATACAGTTGACAGGTATGCAGACAGTACAGCAATACATACAGTAGGCCTGAGAGGACACATTATCAGATGTCTCATAATTTATCTACAGTGATGACATAAATGTAGTATGTTTCTTAATTGCAGGAGCCCTAGGTCTCTGAATTCCTGATGGTCCTGAAATGAGTAAAGGAGCAGGTAATTGTAACAGCACCACATTTAAAAGTATAACAGCGGATAATACCTTTACTCATCTATAAATGCAGTAACTGAAATGTTAACAAGAATGTGACTGACAACTTTGAAATGAGCTTAAAATTGTAGTTAACTTAAATTCTCCCACCCAGCAAACAATTTGACACACACACATATAAACTACTGACACTATTTCAGAATGCCACAATATTCTAATGATGATCTAACAAAATATATCTGGAATCTCCTCTTGAAATACATGAGTGGTGCCCACATCCAGAATATACTGGGTCATTGATTGCTGGGAGCTGCCCTGTGTGGCAATGTTTGCCGGGAATTCCTCTGTGGCAGTGAGAGGGGGTTCTTCAGCAGGCCCACTACCGGTGATCTGGCGATCACATGCCACTGCAGCTGCATGCGTCCTTACAGCTGTTATCATTGACGCACCTGCTCATAAGTGCGACTGTCACCCAACATCATTTATGTTGTGGACTGATTCATCCCACAGGGCTGTACGCTGAGCCATATTGGCACGCCCTCTGGATAGCAGTATTGCACGATGTTGATGTAAGGCCACTATGATGAGGTCATTTTTCGCCTCATTAAATGGGGACTACATCAAACAGACAGTTTGTGTCCTGAAAGACAAAAAAATGATAACACATATAAGCATCACATAAATACAAATAAACTGTTTACAGATAAAACAGTAAAGGAAGGCTGTCAGTATTCCTCACTTCATAGACTTTAAAGATTCATCAGGGGTCAAACAGTAATGGAGGAAGATACAAAACAAGGAGAGAAGCAAGAGAAACATATCCTTGTTTGGGTCATCTTTTTTGGAGAAGGTTCCCCTGCACCCTAGTGACAGGAGTGTGCAGTTAGAACTTGTCTGATCAAAGACTGCTGGAACGGGGATCAGTTTTTAGCTTTTTATTGGTTAATTGGTTGATTTGTTTAAATCAGTTTGCTCATTTGCTACTCTTATATTAAAAAAAATACACTTTATGCATTGCCGCTTAGCTAGGGTTAAACTATTCCTGGCACCATAAAGTCTGTTCTTCAAATTTTCCCTTAGAACTAGCCAGTTTTTTTTAGTTTTAGCACTCAAATCTGTTTCTTTGAGCTTGCCACTTGTTCAGAAGTCATTGTAAGCACTAAATAAGCTACAAATTACTACAGCACTCAACTTTCCTCACTTGTCTAGAGGAAAATGTTTTAGTACTTAATAAATAAGAACCTATCCAGACATGTCTAAGGGTCAGCTCCCGGTGTTTTTCTCCTGTCTACCTGATGAATCTGGGCATCTTGGGGCAATGCAGCAATTTCCTCATGTACACAGACAACCCTCTCCCCCTACCACCCAACACTACAACCTGTGAGAGATGCACTTATATAGCCAAACTGGAAGCAAAGCTCTCTTCACCCAAGACTGGACTAGATAGTCAAGAGGAGAAGGTAAACACTTGCACCACACCACACTCATCATATAGTCTGTCAAAACCTACACCACCAAAACACACACATAGCAACACAAAACACACACCTACATTCACGGAGGTTGTCAATAAAAATCTACTCAAGCAACAGAGACCTCCAAAGCAGAAACACAAGCAACCTCCATCCCCCAACACAACCAAAATGACACATAGCCCACAAACTCAGTGTGCCACTCAACCACAGCCCATAAGGCATAACAACGTATCCAACACTCTAGTCATAGGTGACTCTATAGTCAGGCACACTGATGTTCCACTTACCAGGCTAAACAAGGAGAAAGTTACTGTCAGCTGCCTGTCAGGTGCCAGGATCCGCCACATAATGCATGCACTCAGGTCACTCTGCAAGTACAAATATGACTCTGTCATTGTCCATGTTGGTGTGAATGACCTGAGATGTACCTCCCTGGACTACATGAAAAGAGACATGGAGGAGCTCTCTGATCTTGTAACCCAGGCAGGTATGATCCTAGCCCTGAGTAGCATCCTGCCATCACCCAGAATGATACCACAGTACAAGGACAAAATGATTGACTTCAACAATTGGCTAAGCTTCTGGTGTCATTCTAAGGGGATCCAGTATCTGTCTGCCTGGGATGACATGATCGACAGACCACGATGCTTTGCCAGAGATGGCCTGCACCTGTCGCCCTTGGGATTCTGGATACTGGCTAAGGCTCTTGCCACCGCTATAGTGCCTTTTTTAGGCAAGGTTCAAATGACAAATTCACCACTGTAACAGGTACAAGCAAGCAAAATCTGAGGGTAATGCTACTCAATGCTAGAAGTCTAAACCTCAAAATGCATTCACTCGAGGCACTCCTTAAAATGGAGAACATTGACATTTGTGCAGTGACAGAGACATGGTTCAAGGCTCCAGAGAGCACCCCTGCATTACCAGGCTATAATTCCTACCACAGCTTTCAGCCACCTAAACTGGACTGACACACTAAAGGTGGAGGTGTGTCCATATTCCTTAAGGATATCCACAACTCCAGGCTAGTTGCTCAGCATAATGCATCCGAGATTATCCAAGTGCAATTAACTCTGGGCAAGACGGCAATCCAAATTGTGGCTTGCTACAGATCCCCCACCATGCCCCAGGATTCTCAATCCTCATTTCTTGATACACTGGAAAATATTAAGTTACAACTCAACACTCTATTAATGGGTGATTTCAACTACCCCACCAATAACTGGTAAAACTACTCATGTACCACCTCTTTTGTTCAATGTTTTCTGGAATTCATAAATTCCAATGCCTTGGATCAACTTATCCAAACCCCCACCAGGGCAGCAAGACCAGGTCATTACCAACATGGGCGACTGGTGTTCCACACCAGAGGTCAATTCCTCATTGGTCAGATCCGACCACAAGCTTATCAGCTTAGACATCAAGATCCCACCCCAACCCCTCATTAGGGAAACCGCTGTAAAAAATGTCTCCAAAGCCAACTTCAAGCTTCTTAAGACAGAAGTGGCAAACTTCACGACACCCATGCAGATGGACAATAGCGGTACAACTGCCGAATCCTACACAAATGCACTTTATAAGCACTTACATGAGTGCATGGATCATGCTATCCCTATCAGAACCAAGATGCCATCCTCCAAAAAAAGAAAGCTAGTCTGGTGGTCCCCTGCCATAAACAAACTCTACAACAGAAGAAAGGAACTGTTGCAAAATAGAGTAAAATCCCATGATTGGAGGAACTCCCTGGTCAGCCTCAGTAAGAAGCTGAGATCCCTCATAAAATGCTCCAAAGCTAGTTACGAAAACAAAATCACCACTGATTCTAAAGACAATCACAAAGCATTCTATAGCTATGTCAAGAATCTCAATGGAAATACTCAGATCTGCTCTGGGTTACAGCACAATGGCACTAAATATACAGAACCAACTGATATTGCCAACATCCTGGCAGATAGGTTCAGTGCTAACTTTATCCCTTCTCACCCCCTAAAGGACCCTTCTCTATACTGGTAGAATGTAAAGTTCCTGAAATCATGGCTGCACAGGTAAAAACCACACTCTCCAAAGCCAAGAACACAGAATCCATGGGATCTGACAACATCCCAGGCTGCGTTCTACATGAAGTACAGAATGAACTTGCACCCCACCTAAGTACCATGTTCAATCATAGCCTCACCACAGGCTTTGTGCCCACCAAATGGCACACAGTGATGGTTATCCCACTCCACAAAGGGGGAGACACCATGGACCCTGGGAACTACCACCCCATTAGCCTAACGAGCCTGGTCTGCAAGACCATGGAACGTATCATCATGGAACTTATAAACAAAGACATTGGTAAATCTCCACACTCTGGACCCCACCCAGTTTGGGTTTGTAAAAGGCAGATAATGTCTCCTAAACTTGATAGACTTCTTTGAAGCAGTCACCAAAGCCATAGATGAGGGTAAGGTGATTCACACAGCCTATCTAGATCTCACCAAGGCTTTTGACACCATCCCCTACTCTGGAATTATAGACAAACTCACTAAACTAGGTATAAATCCCTATGTCACAAGATGGGTTGCCAAATGGCTCACTGACAGAACCCACACTGTGAAAGTAGCAGACTCCAAATCCGACTTCCAGCCAGTGACAAGTGGAGGACCACAGGGTTCAGTCCTGGGTACTCTCCTGTTTGGTATCTACTTTTCTGAAGTACAGGCTAACACAGAAGGTCTTTGGCTAATGAAGTTTGCAGATGACTGCAAACTCGGAGCCATAATCGAAACTCCTAACGATGTGGGCATTCTATAAAAGGGCCTCACTGAGACAAATGCTTGGTGTCAAAGCCATGGCCTCAAGCTCAATGCCAAAATGTGCATTGTCATCCCCTTTGGTAAAAGCTCTGTACCTATTAGCTACCACATAGGTGCTTGTCTACTTAACACCGAAAGTGTGATAAGAGACCTTGGGACACAGGTGGACAATACTCTCTTCTTTGATAATCACATTGCCACAGTAGTCAGGAAGTCCTTCTACATGGCACACCTCATCATAAAAGGTTTCTCAACCAGGAAAAAAAAGGTCATTGTTCCATTCTACTTGTCACTCATTAGACCCATTATAGAGTATAGCACCCCTTTTGGTATGTACCTCACAACACGTCTGCAACAACTGGAAAGGCTGTAGAAATACCTCACAAAGAGGATTACTAGCCTCAAACAGATGCCCTATGCAGACCATCTCAAAAAACTCTAGCTTTACTCCATCACATATCTCCTACTCAGAGGCGATCTCTGCCTAACATACAAAGCTATGTCAATCCCAGAGCTGTTGGACATGCTCCACTTAAATAAATCCCAATCCCGCCAAGCTGCATGCTCTAGGGACCTAATCCTTGTCACCACAATAAACAGAACATGCTGGAGGGATAGATTCCTGTCCCAGAGACTTCCCATACTCTGGAACAAACTACCTATCTATATCAAACAAAATCTCCTCATTAGCACTCTTCAAGAAAAATCTTGATGATTGGATGGAAAATAGGAAATTCATCCCGGGGATCACCTATGTTGCTGTGCTTGGCAGGGGTAAAGGAAAATAATTTTCTTGGGTGGCGAAAGCCAGGGTACCTTTTTGGCTAGGCTTGTATAGGCCCTAGGGCCAATAGCCTACTACCTACCTGTGAACCTATGAACCTATAACAGATAGGCAACTATGCTCACCCACCCAAAATAACAGTCCATTCTAGTTTGTGACATAGCAGGAACTCATATTTGCCCCCCCCCCAAAAAAACAAAACAAAACAAAATAACAGGCTAAGGACCAATTGTGCTAACCAACCAACTGTGAAATGCAAGAAGTTCTATCAAAGGACCTTTCGATGAAACGTGTACATAGTTATCACACAGCTTATAATTTCAGCCTACTCTACATTCCCTTTAAATAAGACCATGCCATGATTACAGTTCTAAAAAATGCATACAGATTTACTTCACATTATCCTTAACTACATTCCAGAATATGCATTATGTAGGTAACAAAATGGATAGATATCTGCTGGAGTACAATACTCCACTGTAGAGATATACTGTTCAAAATAAACGTGTTACTGAGTTAAACAATGCAATAACTCTTATCCACATAAGTTTGCCTAGCTACACATTTGCCTTTTTATAATGAAGTACATTAGTAATGGATTGCATCTGTCTTAGTCTGTGCTTCAGAAATGCTAATTACAGCATAAGCAGCTGAACTGCATGGTACTCAACCAATCTTGTGGAGCTAGAAAAAGAAACTCTCCTGTGACTGCCAAAGATGGTTTCGAAAGCTAAGCAAAGGTCTGTGTAACAACTGAAGCATACCACCACATGCTACCAAAAATTATGCTCTTCAGAATAAAATAAAAACTTTAATTGTTAAGACTTAAAATGAGACATAAAGCAATAAAACAAGGCCCTTGTTGATTTCTATATGATAAACGCTTTCGGCTAAAAGCCTTCCTCAGATCATAAAGAATCAGGTTCCTCAGGGCTAAGATAAATGAATGAAACACCAATCATGTGGCTAAATCCAAGCTAACACCTTTTTTCAAAGCAATGAGTTCACAGCCAATCAGATACCTTGTAGGAAACATAACTCCAAGTAGCCAAGTAAAGACAATTTCCTTGAAGAAACAGCACATACCAGGCTAAGGCAGCCTTGTCAACACTAATCAATATTGATGTTACTTCAGTTCTTTCTTCCCCAGTAAATACTTTGGGTTTATATAACTACTAAGGGCGTGTATAAATATCATCAGTCCTTTTAGAATGAAACTTAACAAAAAATCTAGTAGTTCTAATTCCATTGCTGAGACAGTCATTAATTAATTTCTGTTGGTTTAAACTGTCAAGCAAAATAAAGGGTATAAAGACATAGTGGAAATTGACTTCTTGTGCTGATAAGAACAAACTCCACGGGGTTACTGGTTCAGCATCTGGTATTCACAGGCAGTCTCCCATCCAAGTACTAACCAGGTCTGACGCTGCTTAGCTTCTGAAACTGGATGAGATCAGGTGCATTTAGGGTGGTATGGCCATATCAGCAAATTCTGCTTTTTTGTAAAATAGATACATACCAAACTAGAACAGCTTTTGTACCATTGGCCAATGTTGCTATTCCGTTGATTTTCCCATTATTAATGGCAAAGGCACATATAGATGTCATACGTTCCTTTTGAGGAGAACTTCCCAAAGTGTATAATTGTTCAAAATTCATTGCATAAAGACAAACGGGCAGTCACTAGTTGTTTATCTCAACACAAACTTTCTGTGCCATGAACCATCTTTCAACTACTAAAGGGACTTAAAGAATACCAACATCAAGGAAGTGATTTTTCTATGCTCCTTAGTGCTTAATACTTCACTTATCTCTGTACAATATCCTTATATTAAACATTATTTTCTTTAAGGTTAAGGTAAACTTCACATTCCTTTGCTAATAGACCAATACAGAATCCTTTGTTCACTTGTCAACATATGGATATGCGCCTTGCCTTTAAAATCGGTTTACATGGTATAACTGCATTCAGCCCCGGAGGGCGATCTGCTCGGAGATTGATAATCCACATCACCTCGCATATTTCAGTCCTATTACTTATATCTCCCCCTCTATGACCTAAAAAAGACACTATTAATGGCTTTAAACATGAAGGAATGTAGGGGATACTGAATGACATGATTTGCCAAAGAGTTTCTGTGATCCTTATGCTAGACATCTCTCAGATGGCACAACACTCTGTCATTGAATCGTTGGTTGGTTTTGCCTACATAATAAGCAGAACACTTTAAACAAGTAGCGAAGTAAACAATATGTTTACTCTTGCAGGTAGCACTGCATGAAAAACAATATTCCAGTCTCATAATGGGATGTTTGAATACATTGCCACAACAACAGGTACAATAAAAACAATAACAGGTGCTCCGCCTATCTGGAACCACTCTGTTGAAGCACTGACTGAAGATGAAAAAAGTGTGTTGTCCAAAGGACTTACTTTTGTATCAAGCTGCAGGAGTGAGGTGTACAGGTACTGATAGACCTTAAAATGTTTGTGAGGAAGCTCAACTTAAGGGTACAGTTTCATAGCAAAAGTAATGACACTGAAAATAAGCCTATTGATGAAACTATAAAAAGGCCTAGCAGCTATTGTTCACCACTGCATCAAACATTAGCTGCTTTTGAAGTGAAATGTGAGATGGATATCAGGAAACTCCTTAAAAAACCTCCTAAGAAAAAACTTTATAACTTAACACAGGGAGAAAGAAAAGCATTGATTGAGCTATGCAATGATAAATCCAGACGTGTAATGAAGGCAGACAAGGGAGGAGGTATACTTGTGACTGATACCACCAGCTACAACCTAGCTAGAGAACATGCTGGAGGATAACAGATTTTATAAGTTATTTACCATGGATGACATAAAAAGAGCATATGATTTATGGAACACTAATCTCACCACATTATGGGAGGAAAAACCTGTTACTGAAAATCAATATAATTATTTATGGAGCCCATGCCCACATTTACCTTACTTTTTTGGATACCAAAGCCACACAAGAACAGAGAAGACACACCTTATAGACCGGTGGTAGCAAGTGGAGGTTCCTTTACTGGAGCCACAGCCATTTACCTTGATTATTTGCTGAAACCTTTAGCAGAAAAGAATAAGTCATACATAAGAGATTCAATGGATTTTTTTGAGGAAAATAAAAAACATTACAGTGGAAGCTGACAGTATTTTATTAACTATTGATGTGGAATCCTTGTACACAGTGCTCCCTCACAATTACTGTATAACAGCAGCTATAGAGCCTTCTAAGAAACATAATCAAGGTACACAGGCACAACTGCAAAAGTTAAGCAAGCTGATTAATCTTGTACTGGACTTTAATTTCTTTACTTTTAATGGCAAACGCCACAAACAAAAAATGGTATAGCAATGGGGGCTGCCATGGCTCCCAGCATAGCTAACATAGCCTTGGGCAAGTGGGAGGAGGACTTTTTGTTAAACAACACAGACTACATGCAGCATATCACATGCTATTTACGTTTTATTGATGACATCTTTATTGTGTGGGAAGGTGACACCTTGCATCTTGGAGATTTTATCACTTACCTCAATCAAACAACCCCCTTCCTGAAGTTTACCTCTTCCCATAACTATACGTCAACCACTTTCTTAGATATGCAGATTTCCAAGGACACCAACAATAACAGAATTACCACTGATCTATTCAGAAAACCAAGAAGGGCTAACTTATTACTCCAAAGTAAAAGTCTGCATCCTACAAAAAACAAGTATAATGTAGTGAAGTCCCAGGACTATAGATTAGCTATAATTACCACAGAGATGGAACAATTTTTGAGAAACCTGAACAACTTACAGAATGATTTTCTAGTGAGAGGCTATGAAAGTCAGATGTTAAAAAACCTCATAGGTTCATAGGTTCATAGGTTCATACTAGGCTATCTGTCCTAGGGCATTTATAAGCCTAGCCAGAGTGTGTTTGGCTTTTGCCACCCTATTATAGAACTGAAAAGGACTGAAGCACCTTCACTCAACCTCCCCAGTAGGAGAATGCTAAGAAATTCCACAGAGAATAACAAATGCAAAAATAGCTGCATCCTGACATGCACTTTGGATTATCACAGTATCAAAAATGTTATTGAAGAAAACTGGGACATTGTCATAGGAAACCCTTTTCTGATTAACATCTTATGCGAATACCCATCCTTTGTTTATAAGAAGGCCAGGAACATTAGAAGCTTTGTTGAATTTAAACCCAGACCATATGAGAGAAACACTAATAGATGTGAAACTAATTGTACATTTTGTATATTTATATAGCAAGGTGATAGTTTTTACTGCCCTTATTTAAATAAAAGCATTAAGACCAGTGCAGGGGTGACTGTAACACTACAAAAGTAATTTACAGTGCACAGTGCAATGAATGTGATGCATTCTATGTGGGCAAGACTGTAAATAAACTCAAGCATAGGATTCATGTCATCTGTCAGAAATCCACTCTGGATGTAAAAATAATGCACTAGCCAAACACCTTTCTCTTCATAAAAGACACACAGGTTTTAAGTTCCAGCTCCTGGATCGCATAGACATGGGTGATCTTGAAGGAGACATCCCGAATGTTCTGGAGAGACATGAACTCATGTGGCAATTAAAGCTGAATTATTTTAGGAAGCCTGGACTAAACTACTACTGTTCAATTAAAAGAGCACTAGAACTTAGAAAATTGGCACATTGTTTACATGACTAATTTTATTTTATTTTATTTTATTCTACAAGTTGGTTTTAAATACCATTTTAAATCAGTTGTAATTTAAGTGTATATTTTGTTTCCATCATCATCATACATTTTTTCTTATTATTTTTTCTTTTTATGGTTCTTGTTTTTCCACTTCATTCAAAATGATGTGTAATAACAATACTAATTATACAATAATATTTTTATAGATAGTTCTTAGGCTTCTTGTACACAGACTTGAAGAAGTCTAGAATGACAAAACGATCTTTGTTAACAATAGGTTATAAAATAGAATATGATTTTTACAATTGATTTTTTACATGCACTGTGTATATGTACATATTTATATATATTTTTTGATTGCCAAATGGACTAAGGTTGATACATTTCTAGTTATGTAGTATATTGTCTTGGATAAAATCACAGACTTAATAATCTGGTTAAATAAGAGATACCGGGGTCTACTACAGTTGATTGAAAACTCACTTGATTGAAAATGAAATTACTAGGACCACTTCACTGAAAGCTCACTTCACTGAAAACTTACTTTACTGAAACTCATTTTGTTGAAAGTCATAAATGGCCTTTCCCCCCCTGTAGTGTGACCCTGGAGTTAGTATATAAAGTAAGGGGGGTGGGGGGCACAGCCCCCCACACTGGGGGAGGGGTGTGCAAAGACTCCCACATATCTTGGTTATATATTCTCTTTTGGAAACAGTTATTTATTGCACTTGTAAGTATCACTGTGTATAGTTTAAAATGTTTATAATATTTGGGGGGCTACACCCCCCACACCTCCCAATGTGGGGGGCTGTGCCCCCCCCCCCCTTACTTTATATACTAACTCCAGGGTCGCACTACAGTGGGGAAAAGGCCATTTATGACTTTCAACGAAATAAATTTCAAAGAAATGAGTTTTCAGTGAAGTGAGCTTTCAGTGAAGTGGTCCTAGTAATTTCATTTTCAGTCAAGTGAGTTTTCAATCAACCATAGTAGACCCGAGGTACCACATCATTATAAATTTTATTTATAGTACATAAGGGTTATATTATTATGACAGCTACTAAGTAGGGCAGGACCAGCTTGAATGTCACACTGATGGGGGAAGGGATATGAATTTAACATGTGCACCAATAACACTTTGTTTTACAGCACAAAAAGCCACTCCCTTGCCTGATAAAAAGTATATTTATATATTTAGAAAGCTTGTGAGGAAACTATTACTCTATTTTTGTTTTACTTGGATCGCTTGTCTGTGTACTTAATAAAGGATTTTCGACTGGAAACAGATTGCCTGCCTTGCTTTGATTACTTTCGAATGCTTAGTAATTCTGTACAGTTATATATTTTTTATTATTTTTTTTTTACTTAAGACGAGTTTAAGTTCGCTTCTTCTACTATTATTGTCTGATCTGATTAATATACAGGGATTAACTAGAGCTATATGGTCTGAAAATATTTTACAAAGAAACAAATTTTGCTCATATGGCCATACCACAATGAATGCACCCAATCTTGTCTGGTTTCAGAAGCTAAGCAGGGTTGCACTTGGTTGGTACTTGGATGGGAGACTGCCTCTGAATATCAGATGCTGAACCAGTAACCCCATGGAGTTTGTTCTTATTGGCACAAGATGTCATTTTCCACTATGTCTTTATGTCCTTTATTTTGCTTCACGGTTTAAACCAAGAGAAATTACTTAATGACTGTCTCAGCAACGGAATTAGAACTACTAGATTTTTTGTTAAGTTTCATTCTAAAAGGACTGATGTTATTTATACAAGTCCTAAGTAGTTATGTAAACCCAAAATATTTACTGGGGGAAGAAAGAACTGAAGTAATGTCAATATTGATTAGTGTTGACAAGGCTGCCTTAGCATGGTATGTGCTATTTCTTCAAGGAAATTGTCTTTACTTGGCAACTTGGAGATGTGTTTCCTACAAGGTCTCTGATTGGCTGTGAACTCATTGCTTTGAAAAAGGTGTTAGCTTGTATTAAGCCACATGATTGGTGCTTCGTTCATTTATCTTAGCCCTGAGGAACCTGATTTTTTATGATCTGACGAAGGCTTTTAGTAGAAAGCACTTATCATATACAAATCAACAAGTGCTTTCTTTTATTGCTTTATGTCTCATTTTAAGTCTTACAATTAAAGTTTTTCTTTTATTCTGAAGAGCATACTTTTTAGTAGCCTGTGTTGGTGTGTTTCAGTTTTTACACAGAATCTTGTGGAGCTAGTCCACAAGATATAAAGCATCCATGTGGACTTTATGCTGCTATTTTATGCAGATTGGGAAAATAGTGGAGTACAGACACAAAGTAATGACAGACAGATTGTTAGTAGCTGCTGCTTTTTCAATACATTTGTCTGTGCTATAGGCTGAAGCCAATGCTGTTGCCAATAGCCATAGAGAGAGAAGGTGAAGACTTTGCAGGCCAAGGACACAGTACAGGCATAGCACATGAACTGTATGACCTCTGGCAGGCTTAACTCAGAGCCAGAGCCAGAGCCAAACTGAGGAAACCCATCACAGTGGAAACTATGTTATGTGCTGAACTTAGAATCTTAGCCACAGGTACCATTCACAAACTATCAGGGGACATGCTTGATGTGTCATAGGTATCAGAAAAAAGGATTTCCCAAACATTCCTGCATGCTGTACTGCAACATGGCAGAGAGCACATATATTTTACCATTAGTTCTGCGAAGAGGGTCACAAGAATGCTGCAATTGTACCATGTATCACACTACCCTGAAGTAATGTGTGCCATACATCACAGTAAGGTACACATGACATGAAAACAACGCCTGGGGAACAGGGTAGGGTCTACATTAACTGTAAGGTCAACCACAAGAACAACTGCCAGTTCTTGTGTAATGGCATAGGAATCATCTGGAACATATGTGGTGGCAACCCTGGCAGTTAACATGACTCGCATATGTGCCACATCTCCCAACCATACCAGATGTGTGCTATAGGGGATATCTCACAGGCTCATTTAGGAGTGGATGCATGATGTGCACTGGAGTCATGGCTGATGAATCCCATCAGAAATACACACACACACACACACACACACACACACACACACACACACACACACACACACACACACACACACACACACACACACACAATCACACACACACACACACACACACACACACACACACACACACACACACACACACACACACACACACGAACACCTTAATGAGACACATGGTTCAACCTGTAATACCATAGAGCATGGTTTGGAGTTACTGTAGTCACAGTGCCAGTGCCTACATACATCTGGCCAAGGCCTCCATTACAATCCACTGACATGTCCCACAATTGCTCACAGTATGTGCTACGCTACCCAAGTTAATCTTGTGGAAACAGTTGCAGCAGGATCAGCAAAGGGTAGGGGAACACATCCTCCTGACAGTGCCAAGGTCACCATAACCACAGGCAGATGATGAGTCAGAGGTGGAACCGGCAGTTGGTGTAGTTGGAGACAGACACACACATGATCACTATGTCCTTGCACTGGCTAGAAGACAAGCTATAGCACACTGACTCACAGCAGTAAGGATATACATTGTAGTTTCTGACTTCTCAACCCTCCCTAAACCAGACAGCAAGCATGATGCCAAACGAGCAGAGTAACCAGACCAACACAGTCTTGTTAGTGCCATAGCAGGAGCACACATTTGCTCCCCCACTCCCAAAAGATCAGGTAATGTTTGTTTGTGACATCCAACCTGGCTTTCCTTAGTTGGCAACTGCATATCATATTATTCCCAGTTAATATCTTTTGACATTGTAAGTGCAAAGTTATAGAATAATTTATACACTATACATCCTAGAGTACTGGTCAGATAACTGCTGAATGATGAAGGAACACAAAAAGGTAAGGCAGTACCATATATTTGCAAGCAACAATCATAACAGGGTGTGTAATCACTAAGTGCAGTATTTTCAAAGATAAATGTTTCACTAAATGTGTAACTAACATGTAATGTTTTACTATAACTATACATTCTATTTAATTTGTCTGATGAAAGAGTGTTGCTGCTTGTTACAAAGGTGTTTCTAAGAAAAACAGGGTTAAGGCATCCATCATGTGTTCTGAATGTGTATCGGATGGTGATTTGGATTCCAGACAAATGCAGGCATATTTCATGTGTATTAACATATAGTACTGTGTCTGTCATACATTTCTGTTTCTGCCTGTTATTACTTGTTTTATTCATAGGTTCATAGGTAGGTACTTGGCTATTGGCCTAGGGTCTATATAAGCCTAGCCAAAAAGGTACCCTGGCTTTTGCCACTCAAGAAAATTATTTTCCTGTGCTCCTGTCGAGCAGAGCCACAGAGGTGATCCCAGGGGTGAATTTCCTATTTCCCATCCAATCATCAAGATTTTTCTTGAAGAGTGCTAATAAGGAGCTTTGTTTAATATAGATAGGTAGTTTTTTCCAGAGTATGGGAAGTCTCCGGGACAGGAATCTATCCCTCCAGCAGGTTCTATTTATTGTGGTGACAAGGTTTAGATCCCTAGAGCATGTAGCTCAGAGGGATTGGGATATCTTTAAGTGGAGCATGTCCAACAGCTCTGGGTTTGACATAGCTTTGTATGTTAGGCAGAGATCACCTCTGAGTAGGTGACATGCGATGGAGTAAAGCTGGAGTTTTTTTAGACTGTATGCATAGGGCATCTGTTTGAGGTCGGTAATCCAGTTTGTGAGGTATTTCTGCAGCCTTTCCAGTTGTTGTAGATGTCTTGTGAGGTACATACCAAAAGGGGCATTGTACTCTATAATGGGTCTAATGAATGAAGATTAGAGGGGAACAATGACCTCTTTTTTCCTGGATGAGAAAACATTTGTGATGAGGTGTGCCACGTAGAAGGATTTCCTGACTACTGTGGCAAAATGATTATCAAATGAGAGACTACTGTCCACCTGTGTCCCAAGGTCTTTTATCACACTTTCAGTGTTAAGTAGACTACTACCTATGTGGTAGCTCATGGGTACAGAGTTTTTACCAAAGGGGATGATAATGCACTTTTTGGCATTGAGCTTGAGGCCATGGCTTTGACATCAGGCATCTGTCTTAGTGAGGCCCTTTTGTAGGATGTCCACATTGTTAGGAGTTTTATGGCTCCGAGTTTGCAGTCATCTGTGAACTTCATTAGCCAAAGACCTTCTGTGTTAGCCTGTACTTCAGAAAAGTAGATACCAAACAGGACAGGACCCAGGACTGAACCCAGTGGTATTCCACTTGTCACTGGTCCGAAGTTGGATTGGGAGTCTGCTACTTATACACTGTGGGTTCTGTCAGTGAGCCAGTTGGCAACCCATCTTGTGACATAAGGATTTATTCCTAGTTTAGTGAGTTTATCTAAAATTCCAGAGTGGGGGATGGTGTCAAAAGCCTTGGCGAGATCTAGATAGGCTGTGTGCACCACATTACCCTCGTCTGTGGCTTTGGTGACTAATTCAAAGAAGTCTATCAGGTCTAGGAGACATGATCTGCCTTTTACAAACCAGAACTGGGTGGGGTCCAGAGTTTGGAGATTACTTTTGTCTTTGTTTATAAGTTCCATGATGATACATTCCATAGCCTTGCAGACCAGGCTCATCAGGCTAATGGGGCTGTAGTTGCCGGGGTCCATGGTGGCTCCCCCTTTGTGGACTGGGATAACCATCGCTGTGTGCCATTCAGTGGGAACAAAGCCTGAGGTGAGGCTATTATTGAACATGGTGGTTAGGTGGGGTGCCAGTTCATTCTGTAGTTTGTGTAGAACGCAGCCTGGGATGTTATCAGGTCCCATGGATGCTGTGTTCTTGGCTTTGGAGAGTGTGGTTTTTACCTGTGCAGCCATGATTACAGGAACTTTGCATTCTTATGGTATAGAGATGTGCCCTTTAGGGGGTGAGAGGGGAGTAAAGTTAGCACTGAACCTATCTGCCAGGATGTTGGCAGTATCACTTGGTTCTGTATATTTAGTGCCATTGTACTGTAACTCAGAGCAGATCTGAGTGTTGCCATTGAGATTCTTGATATAGCTATAGAATACTTTGTGGTTGTCTTTGGAATCAATGTCGATTTTGTTTTCATAACTAGCTTTGGAGGATTTTATGAGGGATCTCAGCTTCTTTACTGAGGCTGACCAGGGAGTTCCTCCAATCATGGGATTTTACTCTTTTTTGCAACAGTTTCTTTCTTCTGTTGTAGAATTTGTTTATGGCAGGGGACCACCAGATTGGCTTCCTTTTTTTTTGTAGGCTAGCATGTTGGTTCTGTTAGGGATAGCATGATCCATGCACTAATGTAAGTGCTTATAAAGTGCATTTGTGTAGGATTCAGCAGTCGTACCTCCATTGTCCATCTGCATGGGTGTCGTGAAGTTTGCCGCTTCTGTCTTAAGAAGCATGAAGTTGGCTTTGGCAATTTTTTTTATGGTGGTTTCCCTAATGGGGGGTGGGGGCAGGATGTGAATATCTAGTGTGATTAGCTTGTGGTCAGATCTGACCAACGAGGAATTGACCTTTGATGTGGAACACCAGTCGCCCATGTTGGTAATGACCAGGTCTAGGATATTGCTGCCCCTGGTGGGGGTGTGGATAAGTTGATCCAAAGCTTTAGTTTTTGGGCCACTGTTTTGTTTGTACAGTGCTGCAGCTCAGCTGGTTTGCATGCACAACAACAGTACACAAATTGGATAACTAGACCATCCAGGTAGCAGACAGGACCCAGACATCTAAAAATAGACATTGTATGCATTCTATTAATGTGATTGTGCCTGGCTCAAACCTGCTAAGCACTGCCGTTGCAATGTGTTTAACAATGTGAATCTCAAAATGGATACTAATCTAGGAGATGGTCATGTAACTTCTGTGGCTGCAGCTGTTAACTGTTGAGTTGAAGTCCACATGGTTCTGGGTTCAACTACAAGGACTTTAGCCTTTATTTTACTGTTGAGACCTTGCATTAGATAGCAATGAAATTAAACATAGACAAGCATTTTTTTTTCATTTGTCTTTTGGCAACAGCTGTAAGTGTAGGAATACCATGTATAAGGTCCAGGGTTTGAATACAGCAGACTCCATTCTTTTTTAACTGTGTCTCACTTCACATTATAGTCACTCTTATTTATAGCAGTTGACCTAGTATATAGTCACTCTCAGTTATAGCAGCTGACCTAGTATTTCTTACATCATATTTATTTTCATGATGGCTGATACTTTAATATTGTGTCAAGTTAAGTATTTATGTATTAATATCTATATTGGTTACCATCTCTGTATTGGTTACCATCATGCAAATACATTGTCTGTGTTTGTGCGATATTAAATGACACACGCCATTTTCAAATGTTGCAAAATCAAAATGTGAGTGCTCTCAGTATCTGTGATAAGTGGAATTGGCGGGAAACATCATTATATATTGGTCTTCACTTGCATTAGACATGGCTGGTGTTCTTGGAAAGGTTTTGAAATTTTGGTCTAAAAGGTGGGGTGTGTAAGAGTCCAAAGTGTTTGTTGGACTCATAGTGAATGATTATGGTCTCTGGCTGTTACAGGAGCACTATCATGGATCCGATTACAAATTAGATGCATGGAATAGTTTGGCCAAGGATTTGTCCAATGCTACTAGTATCCCCTGCACTGGCAAACAGTGCAAAAATCACTACAGAGACCTCAAAATGAGGAAGAGGGATGCTCCCAAATTCTGGATCAAGGAATGTCAGACTGGTGGCACTCCACAGATATGTAAGTATCGCTTACAGGCATTACTTGCAGGAGTTAGCAGCTGCATTTGTTCAGGATTGGTATTCTTAATGGTATTCTGTTGCGTTCTGCTTTTCCACAGCTCATGCAGATAGATTACTGAATCTGCAAACTTATGAAGCAAGACTGGCACGGATGTGAGAAGCAGGTGGTATGTATGCATCCAAACAGTACTGTTATTGTAGCATTAAGAGTAAATACAGCTTATTGTGATAAACACTTGTATCACATTGGGTATACATTTAAACACATTGGGTATACATTTATCAACTGTAAAGGAAAAGCATGCATGCATTACTCTGTAGGATAAAATAACAGTCCAGTATTACAGAGTGGTCAGAGGTTGTCAGTTGAAAAACCACACTTCTCAATTATCTAATACTGTAAAGGTTTAAAACAATACTGTAATGTAATGTAAAACGTATAAACCAGAGACAACAATAACCTGCTGAAGATTGTCATCAGTGTAACTGGAAAATGCATATGTACAGTATATGCACATATCCATGATTGCTTGATGCCATCAGTAATATACTGTGCATCTGTTATGAGCCTGGTTGTCTTAACAATGTAAAAGTTATTTGTAAAGAGTTGGAGTGTTAAAAGTAAAGGTATCAGAATCATACCGCTCAACTGTTCAGATACTTGCAGTATGTCCAGATTTGTATTTCATATATTTGCTTTGTTCTTCATAAAATGTATAGGTTTTTGACAAATTACTGGGGTTATCTGATGACTGAAGTCACTAAATCATGACATACATTTGAGTTTCAGATTTCAAATCCTTTCTAAAAATGTATGTTCCAAAAAACCCTGTTAATCGAGCAACTTTCTCAGTTAATAGGAGTAAAATTTAAAATGTGTCCCTATCATTGGGCCTTGTCCACCTGTTTTGTCAGATTTCTGGCACTAAGAGGTGGAGAGGTATGATTAGGATAGAGTCATAGAAATGTATACATGCGCATCGTATGTCACATATGATGTTAGTAATTTTCTCCTTTTTTTCTCTCTCACCTCACTTCTTTTCTTCTTTTTATTATTTTTGGTTGTTTGAATTTCTTTGTTACTTATTTGTTTATTTGTTCATCATCTTCTTTCGGCTGTTCCTGTTAGGGGTCACCACAGCGGATCATCTGTTTCCATTTCTTCCTGTCCTCTGCATCTTGCTCTGTCACACCAACCACCTGCATGTCCTCTCTCACCACATCCATAAACCTTATCTTAGGCCCTCCTCTTTTCCTGATACCTGGTAGCTTCATCCTTAGCATCTTTTTCCCAATATACTCAGCATCCCTCCTCAACACATGTCCAAACCAATGTAATCTTGCCTCTCTGGCTTTGTCTCAAACCTTCCAACCTGGGCTGACCCTCTAATATACTTATTCCTAATCCTGTCCACCCTCGTCACACCCAGTGCAAATCTTAACATCTTTAACTCTGCCACATCCAGCTCTAAGTCCTGCCTTTTTGTCAATGCCACTGTCTCCAACCCATATAACATAGCTGGTCTCATTACCCTCTTGTAGACCTTCCCTTTCACTCTTACTGGTACTCATCTGTCACAAATCACTCCTGACACTCTTCTCCACCCACTCCATCCAGACTGTACTCTCTTCTTCACCTCTCTTTCACACTCACCATTACTCTGAACTATTGATCCCAAGTATTTAAACTCATCCACCTTCGCCACCTCTACTCCTTGCATCCTCACCATTCCTCTATCCTCCCTCTCATTCACACACACATATATTCTGTCTTACTCCTGCTGACCTTCATTCCTCTTCTCTCTCTAGAGCATGTCTCCATCTCACCAGGGTCTCCTCCACCTTGTTTATTTGTTATTATTTTTAATAGTGTTTGTCTTTTTTTATAAGTATTTATAATATTTGTTTTTCTTTGTTATCATTTTTTTACTATTTACATTTTTCTGGTTATGTTTTATTTTATTATTGTATTTTAATGTTTTATGTTATTACTACAGCACAGCAGGGTAGGCTGGTTCCCAATAATCCGCCTACACTCACTCCACTGGCTACAGCAACAAGGTTCAGCTCTTCTGGGCTGCAGCCTGGCTGCATCCACCTGCTGCCCCTGCCCTACCTGGACTTGCAGGTAGTTCTGTCCCAGAGGATAGGCCTGTGATTCCCTCTGGGAGCACAGGCAGAAGGTGGTGATTTTGTCACCTGAGCTGAACTGCCAGGTATATTACATAGGATTGTGCACCACACAACTGGTGCTCGCCTAAGCCGAGTGGAGACATTGCTATCCATCATTGTCCTGAATAATACAACGGCATGCAGACAACAGACAATGCAGCCATCGATGTAGTGAGGTGACAGTAATGACAGTCCTGTGGGTGAGGATTCGATTCTCACTGACACCAAACTTGACATCCATAAGTTCATGATTTCCCCAGCCTCACCACAACCATGATGTTCACCCCCCCTTGTGTCCTTTACCAACCCTATCTCTTGTCTCATATGTCTTGTCTGTCAGCAAATGCTTCATCACCTTCCCAACTTGCCTGCCCCAGACATGCCTATCTCCTTTCTCCACAGAGGCTCCGGAAGCTGTTGAAGACTGGGGGAAGGCGGGGTGAGAGGGGAACTTAGTGATCTAAAAAGGGCAATTTTTTATAACTATTTACTACCACAACATAGGTTCACTTGGAGGACTTTTTAAGCTTAGCCAATTCCCTTTTGGTGCTTGATTCTTGAATTAACATTTTCTGATTGGTCTTACATATCCCATGGCTGATAATTGTATATTAGCCATAGTGAGAATAACTGTGATCATTCCATAGAGGGGACCCACATAAGGGATGCAGCATTTAGGAACTGCCTCTATCCATTAGTGGCATGATGGGCAATTCTGGAGTACATTTTCCATTTCCCATCCTTAAATCCAAGTTGCATTTAAATATGGACGGATGTGCTTTGTTTTATTTTTATGAATAGTTTGTTCTGGAACAGTGGTAGCCTCTGTGGTATATATCCATCTCTCCACAACATTCAGGCCCATGAAAAATAGGTATAAATCTGTACACTGATTAACATAAAATTTACATACATAATTACACAACCTCACCCACTCTGATGGAATTGTGGTATACCAACTTTCAAACGCAAACTGAAGAACAGAACCAGAATATAGCACCAGAGTCCCCTTGCAGCCATTCCAATGTCCCATTACCTGGCTATTTTACTCCATTTACCATTAACACTAATGTATGCATACTGCTTTACTTCTACAATGATTATTTGGATTTTATTTTTTTTTACATTTTATAGCACAATGCACATACACTAACAGATATCTGCTAAACAAAGCAATACTGTCTCACAATGAAAATAGACTTGGCATTAAAACGTCTCTGCCCTTGAAACTCACATTCATTGAAACAGGATTAAAACCCACACCACATTCAAAGAAAATGCATCTGCCAGTGGTGGATAAAGATTACCTTTGGGCTGTTTTCAAATCAGATGCCCCTTGCGCACAAAACAAGAAACATACATGCGTTCTTTGATACACCTTCCTGACTTTATTAAATTATATTCCTTTTATAATACTGCACACTTGTTAGACTTACATTAGAGCACATTTTAAATTTATTGTTTGAACATTTTTCCAGTAGGCAATGAAGCAAAATGCATGCGCCAATAATGAGAAAACTGCCCTATTCAGAACATTTCCATGATAGTAGTCTACTTCTTCACACAATATATATTATATATATATATATATATATATATATATATATATATATATATATATATATATATATCAGTATTGTAAGCCATAGGCATGTTGGACAGCTTCTTGCACTTATTTTCAATGGGGGGGGGGGGGGGGGGGGCAAAAGGCCAAACACCAGGAACACATTTTAAACATTGCTTGTATAATTTTGGAAAGTTGCTTGCATAAAATGTTGTGTTACCACTGTACATTTCACTGCCAAGTCTTGACCCCAAAACACTGTGCACTATAGTCAGAGCAACATACCACTAAGCTAAATCAGCACTGTCCTGAAAGACAGGAAGACAAACTTAAATGGCTATCATTTAGTGAATTCAGTTTTCACTAATCACCATAGCTATCAACCTCTTAGCACAAAAATACAGAACAAAGCCAATAATGGGGGAATACAGCCCCAAAATAGGGACACATTTCAAATACTGATCTTATAAACTTAGAAAATTGCTAGCATAAAAGGTTTTGTTTTACTGCTCCTGAAAAAACAGAGATTTAATGAGGAACATAACAAAATTGTGAGGCATAAGTTCACAAATGATGGTGGCTAGAGGCTTTAGACTCTTTTAACCTGCACCCACGGTAC
Organism: Protopterus annectens; assembly: GCF_019279795.1. Taxonomy (NCBI): domain Eukaryota; kingdom Metazoa; phylum Chordata; order Ceratodontiformes; family Protopteridae; genus Protopterus; species Protopterus annectens. Next base: position 762,050,333 of record NC_056729.1, on the reverse strand, counting down.
AGGGTTTGAGCCTGTGTACCTCTAGCAAACCAGATGTATGCTGTTGGGGGCATTTTTACACACACAAACATACAACTCTAAAGTGCATTTGCCGACTGAAATCTTTCTCTAATAATGCTGAAGACAGTACTTTAGCTCTGCATACAGAAATCCTTCTGCCTGAATGGCAGTTCGCAAAGGAATCCTCAGCTCTGCAGTTGAATAATGCAAAAGGGGGTGGGGGGTGCCCCCTTCCTCCTCGCTGTATGGTTCCGGCGCCCATATTTCTCCAACATATCTCTCTTAAAAAAAAGAAATAGTGCACCTGTCTCAAAAAAAAAAAAAAAAAATCATGCCATATGTAGCTCTCCATTTCACACATGTGTTTATTTGACACACTTAATTTGGTCCAATTCGCTTCACAACACAATTATGTTGTTGCCACCCCTCTCTGAAGGTAACAGTCCAAATTCATCTAAGATTCTGTACATGTGATCAGTTGTTACTGCTGAAGAAATGGAAAGCTATAGTTCTTTCCTACACCCTTCCTGCACATTCCTGCCTCCCTATTATGGTTGGGATGGGGGTGGGGTGATCGAGATCCCATGGACATCATGCACAGTAGCAGTGTGACTCCAGACCCCACCCAGTAGACTGTCATCATTGTTCCATCACTGCATGCTGGCTGCAGTGGCCAATGTCTTCACCTATCACCAGTTTGCCTTAACAAGATGGAAAGCAGGCTCTTCATCTGGCATAGGCATGTGCCCACCTTCTGTTGCACATGCCTATGTACCACACCGGGCAACTCAGCTTGGGTGATGCATACACCCCCTCTACCTCTGCTACCAGAGGGGACCAAAGGCCTAGCCACTGGTGCAGAACTACCTCAGGGTCCGGGTACAGCAGGGTCACCCGGGAGGGTGCTGCCAGGCTGCAGCCAAGAAGTGGTTGGCCTCGGTGCTGTAGTGGGTGGAGCAAGTTTAGACAGATCACGGGGAACTGGCCTACCCTGCTGAGCTGTAGTTATAACATAAAAAAATTAACATACAATAATGAAATAAAATATAAATCAAAACAAATGGAAATAATAACATTTAAAATATTTTAAATTATTATAATAATAATAAATAATATAATTACAAACACAATATGTAACAGCAATGCAATAAAAATTATACATAACACAAAAATAAGTAAATCAACCATAAAATAACAAATGAAGAGAAGGGGTAGAGTGAGAGGAAAAACAGAGAACATTAGTAACTTCTCAGTTAATATACAAAGCTGTCTACAATAAATTTTTATTCTATTCTGTTACATTTCACTTTTATCACTACCGACTGCTAAGAAATGTATTTATTACTCAAATACTAGCCTGTTCCTAACACATACACACTATAGTACAGATCAGATTGGATCCAGCAATCATTCATGGGTGCATATATTGTACATATGCATGTTCCCTGCACACTGATTACCCTTGAGAGGAGGCCATTCAAGCCACAGGTATAGAGGTCTGAACCTCAAATGCTATAATGATGAAAACACAACAGTATTATATATTTAATGATGAAAACCTAAACAGTATTTTAAACAAGTAAGTTTTACATTTGGTAAGTGTGGTATTTGAACCCACAGCCAGTGAATACTGTAATAATTGTACTTTTCTTTTGGACTACAGCATAACTCCTGCACACTTTCCTTTTACACTTTATAGATACATGCTCACTATTATCTGAGAATGTGCAACTGTTGCTTTGAGATACAGACCGTACCTGAAAGCCTCTTAGAGCAAGATATCTGGACAGATCATACAGTACTGGGGGTACAATGTCCCAAACATAGGGACAGATTTTAAATACTGCTCGTACAAACAAGGAAAGTTGCACAGGATTTGTGTTAACATACATTTTTAGGGTCTATATCATATGTTCGAAGTTTGAAAACTTCGAACGTTACATAATTGAATTTAAATGTTTAAAGTTTCAAACATTGAACATATGATTAAAAAAAAACCCAAACCCAAAACTAACTGTTGTAGGCAGGGGAGCAAGCATCTCTGCACCCCCCACACCCCCTGCTCTTTAAATATACCAACTCCGAGACTGCACTACAGTGCAGTAAGGAAAATCTTCCCTTTACCGTGTTATAGTGCGGTCTCGGAGTTGGTATATTTAAAGAGTGGGGGGTGCGGCGGGGCTTGGCCCCCTGCTTACAACAGTCAGGTAAGTTAATTTTCTTTTTTTTTAATCATATGTTCGACGTTTGAAACTTTGAACATTTAAATTCGATTATTTAACATTCGAAGTTTTCAAACTTCGAACATATGATATAGACCCACATTTTTACACTGATTATTTACTGACTTCAACCTCAGTTATTTCACAGAAAACTATAAATGTTATGAGGAGCAGACTAAAGCAGTGATTCAAAACTCTGAATATTCAGCACAAATATGGCCATTTGAGAGGCATGCTACAGACTAATGCATGCATACTTGCTTTTATAATTGAGATATGCATGCTTATTGTTATACAACAATATAAAATATAATCTGTCTTTAACTGTTAAGGCAACAATAATAGTACAATATATAATTATGCTTACATATCACATGCTTCTCTCATCCTTGTCAGTCATGATGCATGGGACCTCACATTTGAGGCCTCTCTTCTGCAGCTGTGGAAAAGAAGAAAAGAAAAGAAAAGAATGCCATTATGAATACCAGTCTTGACAATACTCAGCCTTAATATTTACAATTACTCAACGCAGTTTATACATACACGTTTGTGGGATGTTCCTCACCTGACATTCCCTGATGCAATGATCAAGGGTATCCCATTTCCTCGTTCAGAAATGGTCATAGTGATGATGGCATTGTTCTCCAGTGCATGAAATATCTGTTGCACTGGACAAAGCCCTAGCCACACTATTCCAGGCCTTGTACTTGTACTGAGAGGCTGTATAGTTACCCTACAAGAGGCAAGGGTCGTGCTCCTTAACCAGGAGCCCAATGAAGACCTTGGACTCTTGAACACCCCAGCACTGCACGCAGAAGTGCACATCCTCTCCAACAACACCAGCCATGCTTATAAAAGATCAAGCTCAATGTCTAATGTGCTTTTCCCACCAATTCAACCTTAAATATCATGTTTTCCCTGACAATTGCATATATTGCACTTACTGAGTATGCGCACTGTCTGCATTTTGGTACATTTGAAAAAAAAGTGCTCCTCTTACCATCACGCAAACACAGTAAGCCAATGGTATTTGTTTGCACAATGGTAAGCAGAGCACAGCTTTTCAAATGTATCATAAACTAGACAGGGTGCATTCTTAAGGTCATTTCATATTTAGTCCAGAAAGATTTGGCAATGATTTACAAGTGAACCACAATTTTATGAGTAACACACCAAAAATATGAAGTGGATATCTGGACATTCTGGGAAAGTCTGTACAGTTGAGAGATATGCGAGATGTGCTATCCACATTCATGGAGAGGTTTCATGGCCAGATGCATAGGTGTGCGCCACAAAACCTTGTTTAAGTGCACAGAGCTTTATTAATTTAGATTGCATGCTACTGCCATGGGCACTACTTCCTGTACATGGTAACACTCCATGCAGGCTTGACACAAACCCTACACAGAGTTTACTGAATCCTGGGGTATATCCCAACCTCAACCAACATTTTCAATAAGTCTTCCATCATCAAGAAACAGTGGCAGAGAAAATAAATACTTGTAGGTAATCACAAAGAAGCAGCAGTAGCAATGACTCAGGAAAACAATAGCATAGAGAACTCATAGCCCAAAATGTAATGCATTTGGCAGCAGAGGTATTATGAGGAATGGTATATGGCAAGCCTTTGGAGAACTACCCATGCACACATGAACAGTCTAAGAAAGCACTAAAGGTAGCAGATATAACAAAAATCACATGTTTATTCTATGCATCCAAAAGGAAGAAGAAAACAACAGCTATTTTGGCATACAAAATAAGGACAAACAGTATTTTCTTTTTTTATATTTTCCAACACACATGGATACAATCTGTTTAGCCCTTCCAACAACAGGCTGCATTTGAAAGAAAAGTCCAGGGCTGCAGTGCTGTTCCAGGCCCAAATGCCATCTGTTAGTGTTATGTATCCACACCAGGCATAGACCAGGCAGGTCTTTGGACCTCTTCAAGAGGAACCTTGACGATTGGATGGGAGAAAGGAAATTCACCCCAGGGATCACGTCAGTCACCCTGCTAGACAGGGGTCCAGGAAAGTAAATAATGTGGGAAGAAATAGCCAGGGAATTGTTATGGCTAGGCTTGTATAGGCCCTAGGGCTGATAGCCTAGTACCAACCTATGAACTTATGAACCTAAGGCACATTTCTGGAACAGTCCCTAATTAGATTGTTGTAACTCACACCTCCAGGTTCTTTAGATAAACTCCTGTTTATTCAAAGGTCATCCTCTGGCTTGAGGAACTAACTTCCTGTTGTCTGCTTGGAAGGATTTTTCTATATACACCACTATTTGTCAGTTAATGCTTTGACAGTTAGCTAATACAGGCAGATTACTGACTAACACTGTGGCATTTGCCCACTCAAAGGGCATATTTAAAGGTGTGTACACATACTGTCAAACCAAAAAGTTACAAAAGACATATATGGGTTGGTGCATGCATAAGACCCAATTAACACCTTAAAAAAGTACTATCAATGACTTACTTGAAAGTGGACAAAAAAGTTTGAAAAGTTTGGTAATGAATTGCTTTAACATCAAAAATGACTGCATGATAAAAAAACACAAGTTACATAGCTAACTCTGAGCCTTCAGTTGAGGAACACACTTTCTATCATTACAGCTTAGTTTAGCCATTCCATAATGAAAGAAGCAATACCCCCGACAAAAAATGACAAAACAATATGTAGAATTCTATGTCACTGGTTCAGTCTAGTTAGAAAAACAGCATTGACACTACCATCAGTTCCATGGGTACTACCCCTATATGGGTGCATGGGTTGGGCATGGTGTCACATCTCAACAGGTGTGGTTCATACTTTTTTATCCCATGGCCCAAATTTAAATTCTTCACCTGCTCACTGGTAAGTTGTAGGATGGCATCTGTCAACACCCAGGGTCAAACCCTAAGATGGTCTGAAAAAGACACCAAGATCCTTCTCTATGTGCTGCAGAAGTCATACCTGCTAAAGCTGGAGAAGGCTGTGACCAGCAGAGAATAGAAAAAAAAGGGAATATTAGACAAGAGATAAGGGATCGTATGTCATCCCTGACAAGGATTCCCTACCTTGGGCAGTAGTGTACAATGAGTTGCATAGGTGGTGGGAGGACCAGCTCCGTATAGTTCAGTTGCTGGAGAGTTGCACGCATTCACCAATAAGTATTTTTTACTTTTTTTCTGTAATGTAAAAGCAGTACTAAATATGCAAGGAATAGCAAAATGCTGTGTGTATGAATGTATAACTAGATTAAGTCAGTAGAGGCATAGGTATGCATATATGGCAGATTGTATTTTATATGTGCATATAAGTAGATAGTGTGAAATTGTAGGAAAAGCATTAACTTTTTTAAAATATGCGGACAGAGTGAATGGAAGTTGAACTAATTTCCACTGATTAGTGTTAGGCAGAAATAAGGATTTACTGTTTTACTGATGTACACATTGCATGTTTTTCTAAAATATGCAACTTATTTCCAGAATACCTGATGCACATTCAAAATGGTTGACCAGAACTATTCACCACACCTTAGACAGGGTGGGGGTGGGGAACAATGCAACAGGTGTATGACCCGAATTCAAATTCTTGCATGCTGTGCTATTCAGTTCAAGCAATCAGAGACTAGGAATTGCATTCCTTATAGATACTTGGAAATGTATTAAGTAAGCAGTGCACATCATACTATAGATTATAGTGCATATGTACAAGTATATATATATATATATATATATATATATATATATATATATATATATATATATATATATATATATACATACATACATACAAATATTTCAAGTACAGCAATAATGCCTTTCTAACCTGCCAATATTCCAAATCAGTCATTCCCATAATAAGTGTACAGATTGTTTTTAAAAATATTTAAACTATTGCTTGCTTTAATGCAGTTTGGTAGTCTATTCCACATATTAGCTATTCTCGCAGAAAACCAATTAGTACACCTCTCATCTTCAGTTTAGGTTGTCTGATGATTCTCTATTACTTTTTGATAACCTCAAATATCCCCCTCAGTAGTTGTCTCTAAATGCCCCATATATCTGAATGTCTCATCTTAAATGTCTGTATGAGACACTGTACAAGTTCAGATGTTTTAGTCTTTCTTAATAATGTAAATTTTCACATCCAGGGATGCCCTTAATATATTTCCATTGTACCCTTTCCAGTTTACTCATGCTTATTTTCCTATAAAGTTTCAATATTGTTATTGTATACTCAAGTTTGTGTCTAATGTAACTAGCAAACAATGATTTCATTTCTGATTTTCTAGAGTTTATAAATTATTTGATATTACCTGTGCTTCTATGACTATCATTAACCAATTTGTTGATATGATTAGAAAAACACAAAGTTGGAAATACGCAGGTCCTCCTTAAATGAATCTACATTTTTTTCAGTTACTTTATGCTGTATAAGTATATGTCTCCCAAATCTCATATGCTTAGTTTTTAATGTACTTATCAACATATTTTTCTCCTGTGCTCAAAAGGCTAATTTAGCCAAATTATTTTGCAGACATGTCCTATCTGCAACAAATGTAATCAGTTTATCATTTCCATGGCATCTGCATAGAGACTGTAGAGCACCTCAGATGAAAAAAAAAACAGATCAAAAGGATACAACCTAAACAAGCATGGGCTTAGGACAAGACAAGGTCCCATGGGACATCCTGACTGTAACCTAGAATTTCACCTGTCCAGGTACTGTATGATACTTACCATTCGTAAGCCATGCAACTATCCCTCTTATCAAGATTATATTATTCCTAGTTGTTCTAATTTATTGATCAGTGTTTCGTGTATGACCCTATAAAATGCTACAGTTAAGTCTATATAAATTACATCACAGCACAGTTTTTCATTTATAGTTGTTATTACATTGTTATAGAACAGCATGTTACAACCGGTTATAGATCTATTTTCAACATATGCATGCTGATATATGGTTTTAAATCCCAACTTTTCCAATTCTGAAAATAAATTTATCCAAAATAACATTCTGCATTATTTTTCCACAACATGAAAGTAAACGTATGGGTCTTTATGACTCTGGGTTGGTCCTATTCCCCTTTCCTTGAAAGATATGTTTAACAAGTACTCATCTCTGAACTTGAGAAATCTCCCCATACTTAAACCAGCTAGTGAATAACTGGTATAATGGTACTGTAAGTTCATGCCAAAGTGTTCTCACTGGTCAAGTATAAATTATTCTGAAAGTTGGCCCACTGAAAGCAATGTACCTTTGCCATTAAGAGCAACGCAGCAATAGCTAACTCTCCCCCACCTGTTAGCAGACACTCTGGTGGCTGTCAGTCTAGCAAATCACAGAGAGTACATCTTGTAACACTTTCTTGTACCCCCCAAAATAAATAAATAAATAAATAAATAAACAATGAAATAAATATAGAACTTAGGAAAGGAAATGAAAGACTGCTGGGTGATAAATAGATTAATCATTACTGCTAGCACTTTACATTAACCAATCACGGCCAGTTGTATTGCTTATCTAACTACCTTCAATGTATCACATCTACTAGGAAAAAAATCAGTCTGTTAGAAAAAGATATATTCCACAGCCATGCGCTTAGGTAGAGGATAGGTAAACAACTGTATATTCATTTTTTTCTTGTTTTTGTAACTGAGGAAAAGTGTAGCTTTAATAAGGAATAGTCACGGAGGATGCTGAAAGAAGGTGTTCATGATAATGATTAATTTCAACAAATATAAAAAAGACAGGTATGCATTATCTGTTCTATTCTGTAGTCAAAATAGGAAGGGATCTTGTTACATTTTTTGCTGAACTCTTTCAAATACAAATGGTAATCAGAAAATAAGAGCAAAAAAACTTAAAAATCCATGAGCAGCCTAATAATTTGACAGCATTATTAATGAATATAATATGCATTACAAATTAATATGGTAAATCTACCCAATAATTGTTTAAATATCAATAAAATATTGCAACAGCAATGAATCCTGTTTGTCATCATTTGATGAGTCTCTATCTCCATCTCTCTTTTATTTATTTATTAATTTACTTTTTTCCCCCATTTATGCTGTCTTTTCCACAGGTCCAGAGATCCCAGGGGGAGCGCATCCTTGTATCTTCTAGGCCAAATGTCCAATCAACATCTCTCTCTGCCTGCCTGAGGATATTTTCTCAGGTTTGGAGAGGCGGCTTTGATTCTTTGGGTACTCTGGTGTGATGTAGCCTGAAAAGCAGCAAAAGGTGTGAGCTTCATAGTTTCATAGTTTCATAGTTTCAGAGTTTAGTACTAGGCTATCTGCCCTGGGGCATTTGTAAGCCTAGCCATAGTGATGTGGCTTTCGCCACCCCATGAAATGGTACAAAAATGTACAGAATAGATTTAGAATACTGTGCCTCTGTCTAGTAGTGACACAGTGAAGGTCACCTTATATAATAGAATTAGTTTACTGTGCCCCTGTCTAGTAGTGACACAGAGGTGACCCCTGGGGTAAACTTACGATCTCCCATCCACTCATCAAGATTTCTCTTGAATAGAGTTAGTGAGGGGCTCTGCCTAACATGAACTGGAATTCTGTTCCAGAGCATGGGAAGCCTCTGGGTTATGAATCTATCCCTCCAGCATGTCCTATTCATACTTGTGCCGAGGTTTAAGTCTTTAGCTCTCGTGGTTCTGATGGATTTGGATTTTTTGTGGTGGAGCATGTCCATCAGTTCCTGATTGGACATGGCCTTGTACGTCAGGCACAAATCACCTCTCAGCAGGCAGTATGCTACTGAATAGAGCTGGAGTTTCTTTAGTCTGGCAGAATAAGACATATGTTGGAGACCCTTGATCCTCTTGGTGAGGTATTTTTGTGGTCTCTCCAGCTGTTGCAAATGCCAGGCGAGGTACGTACCAAATGGGGCATTGTACTCAATCATGGGTCTGATGAGGGAGGAGTATAGGGGTATAATGACATCCTTGGATCTGGATGTGAATCCCTTCATGATAAGGTGTGCAAGGTAGAATGTCTTTCTAACCACTTTGGCAACGTGGGTATCAAATGAGAGGTCGCCGTCGACTTGGATCCCTAGGTCTCTGATTACTTTTTCCATACGCAGTGGGTTGCTGTCTATGTGATAATTTGTGGGTACTTTGTTTTTCCCAAAGGGGATGACTATACATTTTTTGGCATTTAGTTTAAGGCCATGACTCCGGCACCAGTTGTCCGTTTCTGTGAGGCCTTTTTGTAGGATGTATGTGTCCGCTGGTGTATCGACTATGGTGCTTCAAGACCTGGTTGATGCTTCGGTTGAGCAGGCAGAGGAGAAACACCTTCCACTCATGAAAGATATCCTCCAGTTGGATACAGACTTGAAGACCTGGTTGGCTCTGTTGACTTAACCACTGAAGGCCACCACCCCTACATTGCTGAGGCCTTCCACTACAGGTTCATTAGGCTGCAGGAATATCTGTGGTCCTCAGGACTGGGCATTCCTCTCATTTTTTTTGAGGTTGTCTAGTACACAGAAAACTATACTGCATGACCAACACACTAGTGGCAACAATAATTTAATAAAAGGGGGCGTACATCTTATAACTCCTTTTTTTCTGAAGCAAGAATAAATTACCCTGTGTGGTAGAATTTTGTGGTACAATTCATTAAAGTTTACAGATTTTGCATGTCTCTTTGATTATCTACTTATTTATTTTCCATCATTTTGTCACTCTCTCTATTTTAAATATGTTTTCTTGAATAGTATTCCACACTCCTACTAGAAATGATAGAGTCATATGCTACTTGGTATTCAAATGTTATGCTGATTAGATGTTCAGATTTTTAGCTAGATGCTTCTATTTTTCAAGGGCCTTTGTTCCTATTTTTTTATGTCTGCAGGTTCATGGGTATAGGACTTGGATGAGAACTGTTCCAACACCTCCTCACCTGCCCCCTTTTATGTTTGTCTGTCTGTCTGCCATCTGTATTTTTTTTAGGTAGTTACTATGCGTGCAGTCTAGGAAACTATTAGGTTCATAGATTCATACTAGGTTAACTGCCCTTGCGAGCCATTTTAAGCCTAGCCAATTATCCCCTGTGAGATTCAAACCCTGTACCTTGTGTTTGTAAGACAAACACCTTAACCATTAGGCCACCCTCCCAACCCTTAGGCCACCCTCCCAATGTCTTGTGTCCCACAACAAAGTCAACACACATAATTTCCTGTCTGTTTTGTCTGTCTTATTATGTTTTGTCTGTTCCTTAACTCTTCAGTAATCCTCTCTCTTTTACCCCATCCCTTCTTCCATACTCAACTTCCCTGTTATATAATTTTTTTGAAAAATAGGGGGTCTGTCCCACACCAGAAGCATAGTTCACCCTCTCTTACCTCCTCCAGCACCTCTTGATGCCATCCTTTTGTGTGTACCTTGTCTTCTCTCTCTCCCCCATTTCTGGCTGTCATATCTTCCCCTTTTCACCCTTAAAGGGACCAGTCAGGATGTCCACATAAGCACAGCCATACTTTCAGTGTATGCCATCTTTTATCTTTTCTTAATTGAGCAAAGGTAACATACAAAAGCTTGTTGTGCAAGCCTGTGCTCAGCTTTGAATTCCAAAAATAAGCAAAAGTAATCATCACTTTATATTAAAATGGTTACATTCATATATAACCTGGCCAGTTTTAATCAATTTTAAGAATTTACAGACAACCCCAAAGCTTATCTGTGCAGCCCTTCACTTTCACATAGTCAGCATCATTAGGTAGTGCTGAGCATAATTGCATGAAGACATAGTAGTGTTCTTTGCCATTCAGTCTTGCGCACACATGAATCCAGGGACTGTGAACACTAATAACACTCATAACAATTTAGTTGGATGAATAATTATAACACATGAAGCATAGTGCTGTGGGCATCATTTTACTAAATTAAGAGGAACCCAGAAAGTTCAGAAATGCAGGGAGCTTGGGCACAAACATAAGAACATACAGTTTGTTGCTAGGATACAGTAATAAACAAATATGACAAGTCTGGGATATGGCATCTAGCAGGGAGGGAGTGCTACCTTTGAAGCCACACAGCTAATCAGATGGGACAGTGTCATGGGGTTTTAGATATCACTCAGTTAAGAAAAGCTCTGGCACCTGTACTACAAATACAAAAACACACCAGTTTTCAAGTAGCAAACTGTAGTTTCATGATAACTGCAGAGAAGAATCTTTCTGCAATTTAAAATTCTCATTAAGTAAGACACTGATTTCTTATACTCTGCACATCTGTGCACAACTGCAAATACTGGACAGATAGCAGGGATGTAATTATATGGGTACCTCACCTATCTTTGCCTGCAAACCTCCCCAAAAAAAGGGGACCCATTAAAGTTGCTCTGTCTTTGTAAACCGGGCACTTCCAATGATGTATCTTCAAACCATGTGAGTCACTCGTACATTTCCTTATGATCTCCTTATTTCTCATGTACAGCATCCCATCAACCCAAACATCATGTCTTCAGTTGCATCATTTCTGACAGTCAGGGTCCTGCAACCTCAAAAAGGAATGCCGAATGTATAACACAATCTTGCAGTCGGAGTCTACTTGTTTACCTTTGAAAAGATGATATACACGATTTGTCTAAGAAGAATGAGCTTGCTGCAGATATACAGCAATGCAGCTCCGTTACTTCCAGAGCTATCTCAAAATTGGAAGCCAAGTTATTAAAATAATTGTTGAAAAAAGCACCATTATCCCAAAATAGGGAACTTACACTGCCTGTGTTTTCTGGTTTTGGTTTTTGGCAATATACAGTTCTGGGGACATTCCACTGATTCACTACACAGACTATCAAAATTTCTAGTATTGTTTCAGAAAAATGAACACAGTCCCCATTTTTGTATGACAATCTTTAACCTATAAATCCAGGACGCAGGTGAGTATGTCTGAATACTTTATATTTAACCAATGCAATAATGTGATCATCACATTTCTAAACTTACTTCATAGGTTCATAGGTTTATAGGTATTTACTAGGCTAACAACTGCAAGGGCTTTTTAAGACTTAAAACTATGCATCCCAAATTTACAACAAATTATGGTACCCCTGATAAGTGTAAGCAGGGGCTTGGGAGATGAAATATTTACAATCAGGGGCCTAGGAGATGAACCCTTTACATATAGGCTACTTGTGTCCATTAGAGACATAGGTGCCAAACTAGGGGTGAATTTCCTGTTCCCCATCCAATTGCCCAAGTTACACTTGAATTCGGTTAGGGAGGAACTCTGCTATACATGAATGGGCTGTTCCAGGGAAGGGGTTGTCTCTGTGATACATACCTGTTTCTCCAGAAGATGTTATTTATATCACAGGCAAGGTTTAAGTCTTTAAAACAGGTAATTCTGGTACTGTTTGTTTTGAGGATATGTAGGAGATCCATCAGAGTGGGGTGTGACAACGCCTTGTATGCTAGGCTTAGCTGTCCTCTCAACAGCCTGTAGGAAACAATACAGGGATAGAGCCTTGAAGTGGTCTGCACTGGACATATTATTTAAGCCCTGTATTCTTTTAGTGAGGAACATCTGTGGAAGTTCCATTTGTTGGATATACCTGGTTAGGAACATACCAAAAGGGGCACTGCACTCAATGATAGGTCTGATAAATGCTGAATATAGTGAAACAATGACTTCCTTAGACCTTGATGCCATACCTTTGTTTATATGTTTCACAGCATAGAATTATTTCCTTACTACGGTAGACACATAATAGTTAAAGCCTAGATTACTGTCTGTGTGTGCCCCAAAGTCTCAAATTACTGGGTCATATTTTAAGGGTGTGTTGTCAATATGATAGTTGCCAGGGATGGATGACTTCCCAAAGGATACAATTATGCATTTCTTGGCATTTAGTTTTAGTCCATGGTTCTGACATCAGTTGTTTGTCTGTGCCAGCACTTTCTGGAAAACATTTGTGTTAGTGGGGGATTTAATAACAGCTTCTAATTTGCAATCATCTGCCAATTTAGTCAGCCAGAGCCCATTGACATTGGCCAATATAACTCGATTTTCCCATGGTTAGTTGGACATGGAGTAGCTCAAGCATGTCATATTGTTTGACCAGCATTGAGGTGTGCTTATCCTTTATGTAGATAGATACACCACTGCCTTTTGCGTAGATAGATAGATACACCTCTGCCTTTTGCATAGATAGATAGATACACCTCTGCCTTTTGCTCTTTCCTGTTCAATGGAGGACCGGAATGTATGAAAGGTATTATAGCCATGCACTGCCGGAGTGCCTTCCATGGCATTGAACCATGTTCCAGTAACTGCACACATTGTCAGCATTTTCCAGTGGGAGAAGAGCTTTCCAGGGACTTCATTTTCTTGTTGAGGCTCCTAGCATTGAGCAGTATCACCTTTAGCTTGTGCTAAGTAGCTTTTGTTCTGTTGGAAGGTTTGTCTGTTTGGCAATGGCTAGAAAAGGCACTATAGAGGTGGATAATAGTATGACCAATATCCAAAAGCCTAGAGGTGACAGGTGAAGACCATCCCTGGCAAAGCAGTGTCGCCTGTCAATCATGTTCTCCCAGGCTGACAAGTATTGTACCCCTTTGCAATGACACCAGTAGCTAAGTCATTTGTTAAAGTTAATTATTTTCTTCTGGTATTATGGCATTATCCTTGGAGATGACAGACTGCTGCTCAATGTCAGGCTCGTACCTGTCTGTGACAAATATTCTGAGAGCTCAATCATGCCTCTATTCATATAGTCCAAGGAGGTACATATCTGGTCATTCATGCCCACATGGACTATGACTGAGTCATACTGATACTTAGGGGTGAGTGACCTGAGTATTCTGGTAAATCCTGGCCCTGACAGGCAAATAACTGTAACTTCCCCTTATCTAGCCTGGTAAGAGGGACATTAGTGTGTTTCTCAATAGAGTCTGCTATGATATGAATATTGGGTTGTGGAGTGTTTTGCCTTATGGGCTTGGTAGTTGAGGCACAATGAGATCTGGCTTTATGTGTTGTGATGAGAATCATCTTGTTTGTGTATAAGTAAAGTTTCTGAAGACTGTGCCTGAGAGGCCTTTGAGGTTTGAGTAAGTTACATGGGAGGACATCTGCATATTTGGGTCTATGTGTGTGTGGTCTTTTGCAGGTGCAGTGAGTGATGTGTGTGAATCACTGACAACCTGTTTGTTGCTTTTTGTGTCTGTATGTGAGAGTCTGGCCTTCAGTGTCAATGTGTAGCTACATCTCTCACATACTATGTTGTCTGCTCAATAAGTAAGTGGTTGTCAGTGTATGTAAGGCAATTGTTAATTGCCTCAGGATGCCAATGTCCACCAAGCTGGATGCAGAGATAGCAGGAAAGTGCTCATCCATGTTTGCAGGTCCTAATGTGTATTTGAAAGGAAAGGAATGGATGCTGGTTGTAACCGGATGAGGGAAGGATGTTTACTTGGTATAACCTAACCCATGATGCTGTCCAGTGCCAAATCAGATGCTGTCTGAGCAGTAAGTCATGAGTGCTATAATAAGGTAACTAGCACAGTAAAACGTTCCCAGTATAATGAAAATAAGCAATGTTTTCAGACGTTTGAGCCTGTACAGGCACTGACACAGAGAGCTGTTGTGTGTATGTATGCTGAGTGCTATGACATGTAACATACAGGAATCTGTAGTGTTTTTCCCTAACCTATACAGACCAGGCTGCCACCACTGCTACTAGACATAAAATCCATTGTCCACTTGATATAAAAACACAGAAAAGAGCTTGCTGGAGTGAAAAAATACACTACTTTATCCAATAGCTAGCTAGATAATGAATGCAGTGCAAGTAAATCAGTAGAACAGACAATAAGAGGCAAAAATGCCATTTTTTTTCTTCAAAATAAGCAGAAGGAAAGACAAATAAGTAATTCAAAATATAAATAGCAGTGTGGCAAGGGAGGCGCTTATAAAGCTCAATTTATAGTAAGGGTGGACAGCTTAAAATCACCAAGTTTAAAAAGCAGGTCAAGGCATGGGAGAGTGAGTGGGAAAAATAACCAGCAGGGAGTCACCAACAGCACTTGTAGTTTCTGCAGGCCTTGAGTCTTAACAAAAAAGACAAAGACCTAGAAATTCTTTGTGCATTTAAGTATCACTGGATAAACAGGGCTCTAGCACCACAGGAAGAAGAGGAAATAGGTGGAGTCAAAGAAGAATGGCAGAATCTCAAAACAGTATGTTTAAAGACTATAGGAGAGATGTGTGGCTGGGCCAGATATGGAAGCAGGGTACATAAGGAAAACTAGTGGTGGAATGCAGAAGTCTGAGGCGCTATCAAAAGAAAAGAGTGCAAGAAAACGTGAGAGATAAAAAAGATGGATCAAACTAAGAAGGCATAGTGGTTGGCTAACAAAGAGGCCAAGAGGGCATCTGCAATGCAAAGAACACTGCATCAGAGAAACTCTATCAATTTCTGGAAAGTAACACAGCATATGTCACAGTCTTTATCAGGATGCAAAGCACAGAAAGAAAAATAAAGGAGATAGTCATTGGATACTGTTTATAATGGATGCTAACAATAATCTACTCACCAGTCCAAAGGACATCAAAGGTAGATAGAAGGAGTACTTCACCATTTCTAAATGAAGAAAAATCCAGAAAATCTGCACTGCACCGTGCAGAGCCTATAATGATGATCGAGATGTTGGGTGAAATAGGGGAGATATGGCTTCTGAGGATACTCATATTGGTATGGAGAGAATACCATGTCCCAGATGACTGCAGAATTTGCATTCTAGTGCCAGTGTGCAAGCACAAAGAAACATTCACAAATGTGGTAGTGCAGAAGTATCAAGAACTTTTCACACTACATAAAAGTGCTGGAAAGGGTAACTGATAAATGAATACTAAGAACAGTAGAAAGCAAAATGGGAGATGGGCAGTTTGCATTCATATCAGAGTGTAGCACAACCATCTTGATGTTTTCAGTGAGTCAGGTAATGGAGAAAAAGCTGGAGATGAAGAAGGAGTCTGCCCTACCCTACCAAAAAGGTTGGAGGGGACAGACCAACAAAGCTGTTGTATGCAATGTAGCACTACAACTAGACTCTGAACAGAAACTTCAACAAATAATGTGAGAGTGGATTTCAAAAGAAGGCAGAATGGATGAAGGTGTTTGCAGATGAGACAGTCATCATGGCAGCAAATGGGAAGAATTAGAAGAAGGTGAAAACTGATACAGAAGGGAAACAGTGAAACAGGCTAAACTTTTCAAGTATCTGGGAGGGGTGATTACAACAAGGGAAATCAGCATGAGGAAGTCAAAGTTAGAATCATAGGTTTGTAGCCAAAGGACAAATAGCGTCAGTGGTAGAGGTGGACAGAACAATGCCAAAGAAACCGAAAAGTTAGTTGCTCAAAACACTTACGTGACCAGTACTTCTGCATGACACAGAAACTTGGGCAGTAAAGGCATAGCAAATGAAGAAGCCTGAGGTGATTGAGATGAAGCATTAGATATAGGTGGTAAGATGTACACTGTGGGACAGACAAAGAAATGAGGAGGTAAGAGCAGAAGTCAAAGTAGTCCAATTGTAGAGAAGGTTGAGAAGAATAGATTCTGGTAGTTTGGTTACATGTGCAGAAAAACAGATGATTTAGTGATGAAGATTTAGGAATGACAGTTAGAAGGCAAGAAGAAATCAGACTATCCAGCCAAGAAATAGATGGCTACAATGGAAGAATATCTGCAACAGTCAAATGTGACTGTTGAAGAAGGTAGGAGGGTGGAACTGAACTGAAAAATGTGTTGACAGATTGCAGGACACCTCGATAAACTGTAGAAATATAGGAAAATGAGGGTTGATGATGAAGATCACATCCCTAGCTGTTTAATTTCACCCCTTCTCCAATCTGGCACTCCTCCCTTCTCAAAGGGGATTGTCAGGTCCAAAAGCTCTCTATGCACCCCGTCCTACCACCTTTATGTGAGAGCAAAAAAAAAGGTCCCTTCACAAATCTGGCACTCCTTCCTAGCCATGCAGCTGCATGTCCCAGTGCTCTATACCCTTATGGTGGACTGGAGAGTAAATAAGTAAATAAATAAATAAATAATTGCATAAATAAAAGGTTCATTCTCTTCCCTTCTCTAAGGAGCACTGTCAATTCTGACCTTTCTCCTGAAGTCCTAATTCCTTTACGGGCCCTTCCCCTGTATGTTGTTCTTCTCTAAAGAGTTCCTGATGCTCTTATATCTACTGTTTCAAAAAAGGGATTATTAAAAAATAACATCTTTCTGTGGTCATACATTGTACAGTGGGTTACAGAGGGCAACGTCAATGCACATGTATACTCAACAAACGTAACGTCTCACCCTATGGCAAAATGAAGGCCAACCCATGTCACATAGTGCAGGTATTGCCACTGATCTCTAAAACGAGCTAAACATCACTGTACATCACCATGCAAATCTGAATAAAATGAAGGCAACACTTTTAGTCTAACTGTTCTTGGCTCACTGTACTCATGAAGTGATTTATGCTGTTATTATTCATTGCAGTGGGTCGGCGATCTAATACCCTGAGGTTTAAATAATGTTTTACAGTGTTTGATTTGCAGTCTGCAAATGTGCAACATTTCCCTGATATGAGTGCCATATGATTACTGTAACTGTTTTTGTGGCTCCCCTTGCTAATGCTGTGGTGTAGAGAATATAATTGAGAAAACTGTGGACTCAAATCCCTTGAAGCCTGTCTTTGTATTCTTGTTGTCAGTCTGCAAATGTACTACATTCCCTGATATGTGTGCTTTATGATACATTTTACTCTGCTTCTATGACTCCCCTTGCTAGGAAATTGAGGGTATACTGCCAAGTAGACTGAATTTATGGGTTGACTCCATTGAAGGATTCAGATATTAATTTTTTATGGCATTCACATTACAGTACCAGTTCATTGCTCATACTCCAGTGTCAGGACTGGTGCCAGTTGCCTTCTCCTGTCTAAACTTCACATTATTCTACATTCAAGTATTTTCATACCACCTTCTCCACTCTATTTTGCAACCCTGCTTGGGTGGACAGATACCTTTACACTCTTACGTCCATCTCTGTGGCTTCTGTTGGTGCAGTGCAAACTTTACTCTTCACCTTTAGCCATCCCTGACAGCTTCCCTTTCATGGAACATTTATCTGCATATATGTTGCTGTGCATTACATCAACACATTGTTAACCTAGTTTTCCTGTCTGTCTGTCTGTGCAAGCAGACTTGTGATAACTACCAGAGATAACCATGCACATTTAATGTTTACCTAGCACTTTAATCTAGCCACAACATATTCTAACACGATCTGACCACAGGTCAGTTTTGCAGCCCTGATGAGGAGCTGCTGATCATGCACAATGGCCAGGCCACATGCATCAATAGTAAGCATTTAGTCTTATCACACTCACAACGTAAGCACTGGTGGTTTGGCCATGATCATAGGCATGAAGTATCTAAATTCTGAGTAAAGCTGGTCAAATGGATCCTTCAGTGAGTGCGTTATGCCATGTCATGGCACTTAATTACTAACTTTAAATTTATGGACAGTGAATTTTCAAATAAATGTGAAGGGCCAGGATTTGATGGTGTAGCCTAAGCAGAGAGAGAGAGAGAGAGAGAGAGAGCAACACTGGATTTTACCTTAGATGTGTTAAGACCTAAAGGACTGAATGAAATCTTTAGTTTAGTGGCTTTGTAAAAGTAAAATGTGATTTTATTGTTGTCCCTATCTGTTCGTTGTGACATCCCAGTTAGATAATTGTAAGAGCCATTTTTCCTTATGTGCTATTCATTATGGAATATTGCTAAAAGAACAGCTAATGGCTGGAAATAATTAAATTGCATTTTTGATTACATAACACCTAATACATTTATTGTAATTAATTTCTTTTGAAGGATCTGTGTGATCAAAAGCATGTTGTTCAAGACTATTATAATAAACAGTCAGTGGCATTCAATAAACTCTGTGTTGTTAATATGCAGAGCCTACATGAATTGTTTTCACATATGTGATACTGCTCATTGCGTGGCATTGTGCCATAAATATTAATGATGCGTGGCACGTGTAAGCAAGGTTTTGCAACTCACACCAGAATTGTTGGCTGCAAAACCTATAGACTCATGAATATTGCTCGTACCACCCAATCTTTCAATGCAAGAAATCCGGACAAGCATTAAGCTAATGGGGGGACAAAGGGCCAAAAATAGGGCAGATTTACTATACTGGTCTTATAACCATAGAAAGTAGGTAGAATAATAGGATTTGTGTTAGCATGCATGTTAAGGATATTAAGTACAAACTGGAGCAAATGTCATTATGTACTGACTTCAAACTTTAGTGATTTTCCAGTAAACCACACATTTTACAAGAAACAGCTCAAAAATATGATGCAAACACAAGACATTCTGGAAAAATCTGGAAATCCCCCATTTGTGTTATTTATATATATATATATATATATATATATATATATATATATATATATACATATATAGCGATATATATATATATATATATATATATATATATATTTTTTTTTTTTTTTTGGCCGGTGTTTGTGTGATGCACCACTTGGTATAAGCATGTTTAGCTGTGCTCAACTGGTTTGTGTGAAACACAGAAGCACACAAACTGGAGGAATGGACCACCCAGGTTATAGACAGGGTCCAGGTAGCCACAAATATAAACTGGATGCATTCAATTACTAATATTGTCCATCGTGCAAACATGGTAAGCAGTTTTGCACTACGATTAACAGTGAGAACCTTACAATAACACCTAAGATAGGGGATATCATTTCAATGATCCCATGGAAGCAGGTGTTAGGTTTAAGTGTGAAGTGCAGATGGCCCGATGTTCTAGTAGACAGTGTGCATATTTTATTATAATGTTGTGAGGTTGCAGATTATAGCAATGAATTGCGTCATATACAACTGTTTTCTCAAAATTGTTGTGGTAGTAGCACATTTACACAAGTGCCTGTATATCAAATAAGCTTGAAATTGCAGTACTTGTCACTGTTGCACATCACTTAACATCATGCAAACATGGTGCCCAGCAGTGCACACCCTTGCCTACCATGTTTGTGCAATGCTAAGTGATGCACAATGTTTTCAAATGTTGAAAAATCAAAATGTGCACACTCTCAGCAAGCATAAGACATGCAATAGGTGGGAAAAAATCAGCATATAAAATGCAATTGGGAGAAAAGGCTCATTATACATTGAGCTTGAGCTATGGCAGGCATGTCAGGAGTTGCTGGTGAGGATGTGAGATGAGATTTCAGGAGCAGAGGTGGGGTGTCCAGGAGTCCAACATTTTTGTTGGACTCCTAGTTAAGGAGCATGGGCCCCAGTTGCTGCAGTGGGACTATTCAGGCTCAGAATATAAATCTGAAGCCTGGAATAGTATTACTGGCGCTTTAACCAGTGCTATAGACATCCCCCTGCACTGGTGAGAAATGCGGGTATCACTTCAGTGACCTCCAGAGGAGGAAACAGGATACCCTTGACCATTGGATCGGGGAATTTCATACAGAGGATACCCCACAGATGTATAAGTATCAATTTCAGTGAATAATTGTAAGAGCTGAAAACTGAATATAGTCAAGACTGGTATTCATAATGGTGTTCTGTTCTGTTTTTTCCACAGCAGCTGCAGAGTGAGCCTGAAATGTCAGGTCCCATGCTGCACCTATTGTCTAAATAGCATATTAATAATAATAATAATAATAATAATAATAATAATAATAAAACTAATAATAATTTGTATCATCATTTAGTAGCATTAAAAGGTAAGGACAACTTATTGATACAATTATTTGACTCTGTTCTGTTACCTTTGCTTTTAACACTACCAACTCCTAACAGATACCTTGTTCACTGTTCAGACTACTCAGCTCTTAACCAAAGCACAATATACTACAGATTGCAGCAAGCAATCCTTGATGTGTGCATATATTGCACATATGCATGTTCCAGTTATACTGATTACAGTTAACAGCAGGCCAGTGGTGATACTGTTTTACAGCTCTGATGTTACATTGCAATATTGCTGAAAACTTAACACTATTGTATATTTCGGAAGTGTGGATTTTGAAGGCACAACCTATGACTACTCCGTAATAGTGAACTGTTGTTTTGGCCTCCTGAGTAATGCATGCATTCTTCCCTATTACAGTTAAGAAATTAATGCTCAGTTTGATGCAACTGTATAAGTAACAAATAAATGCGTCATAACTTTTAATGCTAAAATAACCCCACTGTTGGGATGCATACATACCACATGCATCTTGCATTGGTGATAATCTTGCGGCATGGGGTTCACACATTCCGTTCTTGGTATGTGACTGCTGATGAAAAAACAGAACAGAATACAATAACCTTAAGAAGACCAATCCTGACTATATCCACCTTTTAATTCTTACAGTTAGTGTCTGTAAATTATATGATCCAACAGTTCAAGTTATCTCTCTTTCTCATCCTGAGGTATCTGTAGTGATTCCTACATTGTTCACCAGTGCGAGGGATACCAGTAGCACAGGTCAGAGCCTGGACCAGACTATTCCATGCCTCTGCCTTGTAATCTGAGCCACAATAGTCCCTCTGCAATAGCCTGGGCCCATATTCATTCACCAGGAGTGCAACAAACACTTTGGACTCCTGGACACCCCATCTCTGAGTACGGAATCTCATAACCTCTCCATGCCTACCACAGATCAAGACCAATGTAAAATGATATTTTCATGCTAATTGCAGGTATTGTTCTTACTGGTAATGCACACTTTTTGTTTTTACAACAGTTGAAAGTGTTGTGCATCGCTTAACACTGTGCAAACATGCTGCGTGAGAATGCTTACTGCTGGGAAATGTGTTTATGCACTGGCCAATAATATTAATTGAATGCATTCAGTGTATGTTTGTGGCTATCTGGGTCCTGTCTGTTACCTGCGTTGCTCATTCTTCTAGTTTGTGCACTGCTGCCCTACATGCAAACAAGATTGAGCATAGCCAAAGCCATTTGTGCTAAGAGGTGCATTATGCAAAGACTGGCCCCTCCCCCCCAAAATTAAAAAAGTATAAAAATAGAGAATTAGTTGAAATGCAGAAAATCAATCTATGACATACACATTAGAAAATGTTATTAAACATGACATTTGAGTACATAGGTCTGAATCCCAACTCTCACTGCAATGTACCATGAGCAAACAGGAGGGGAGATTTTCCATCTCTGACCCACAAACAGCTTTGCAGCAAATACATGATGTAATTCCACACACAACCAAGTGCAAATGAATGCACCATGATATCAAGAAAAGAAAATGTACTCTAATATATTTGGATGTAGTGCACTTGGTGATCACACAACTTGTTATTATTATTCCTTGCAAATATTTATTTATTTATTTATTTATTTATTGACATTTGTTGACCGGGAAAGCCCACTGGGTCGGAAATCCATCTTCAGTGGAGGCCCAGGGAGAAAATCTCCATTTACAGTACAAAACATGTAACAGATAGGTACAATTACCATTTTAAACAGTATGATTTGTGTACAAATTCAGTAGTAGTAATAAGCAAGAGAAGTCAAAACATACACACAGCAGACAGGTACAATTTATATTTTTACCAGTATGATTTTTATGCAATTTCATTAATAGTAACAATCAAAAATAAGTAAAGAAAATACAGAAAGGTTAAATGTAGGCAGTGGATAATCACTTAGTGACATTCTGTTAATGTTTATATTCTAATAGGACAGAGACTGAGAACAAGGTTATTTATATTAATGTAAAATATTTGTGGAGTAAAGAAAGGTAGCTGGTTAAGGTTGTTAGTTAAGAATAAAGTCCAGTTGTACAACAGAGGTCTATGATTAATTCTAAGGTGGAATTAGATTTGGACCACATAGGCAAGTTTGATTTTAAAGAAAGTGGTGTTTTAAGGTATATTTGAAGTTTTTAATGAATTAAGTAAAGTAATAGCAGTGTTCAGAGTAATGGCAAGTGTGGAAGAGAGTTGAAGAACAGAGTACAGGCTGGGTGGAGTGGGTGGAGAAGAGTGTCAGGAGTGGTTTGTGACAGACGAGTACCAGTATGAGTGAAAGGGAAGGTCTACAAGAGGGTAGAGAGACCAGCTATGTTGTATGGATTGGAGACAGTGGCAGTGACAAAAAAGAAGGAGTCAGAGCTGGACGTGGCAGAGTTAAAGATGTTAAGATTTGCACTGGGTGTGACAAGGGTGGACAGGATTAGGAATAAGTATATTAGAGGGTCAGCCCAGGTTGGACGGTTTAGAGACAAAGCCAGAGAGGCAAGATTGCGGTGGTTTGGACAAGGGTTGAGGAAGGATGCTGGGTATATTGGAAAAGGATGCTAAGGATGGAGGGAAAGGAGGAAGGCCTAAGATAAGATTTATGGATGTGGTTTGAGAAGACATGCAGGTGGTCAGTGTGACAGAGCAAGATGCAGAGGAGAGGAAGAAATTGAAATGATGATCCACTGTGGTGACCCCTAATGGGAACAGCCAAAAGAAAAAGAAGAAGAAGAAGAAGTAAAATAATAGCAGTGGGTAGGTATATACAGCTGTGTCCTACACTTCTGTGTTTCTTGGTTATTTATCAGTTATCTGACCAGTACTCAGAGACATGAAGTGTGTAAGTTAATCTATACTATTTACCTTAAAATGTGTGAGGATATTAACTGAGAACACTATGATATGCAGTTGCTATCAAATTAACGGAAGGTTATAAGGCACAAACAACCATAGACTGCTGTTTTGGAAGTGAGGAGAAAAGGTGTGTTTCTGTCATGACACATGTGATGACCATGCCCTGGCCCAGCAATCAAGGATCCTCAATACTCACCACTAACACCAGGGAGATCATCTCCTAGAAGAGGAAAGGAAAACTAATACACACAGTAAAGTACACTTTCCCTTAAGTGCGCACAGAGATCACAGTCAGTCTGGGACTGGTTCCTCCTTTACTCACCAGGTCCCCAAAAAGACTCCCCACTGGCACAGCTATAGGGTCCAGGTCTCAGCCTAGCTGAGCAAGCTACAACCTCCAGTACCCTCTCTGTCCAACCAGTGCTTCGTGTCCCTGCCAAGTAGCTGACACACCGCACACACACTTAGAGATAAGTATTTATACAACTTCACAGACACTCCTGGGAAAGGCTGCCACAAATTCTCCAGCTGTGCCCCTTTACCCAGACCATATGGTAGTAATCCCTGCCACCACCCAGCTAATAATATCAGCTACTAAAAGGCCCTTAAAAGGGTGTCCAATTATTACTGTGCAATATTATTATCCAATGGTAATGTGACTATTCAGTCTAAGGCTTATTGGAAGGGCTTATTACAATAAACTCTATAAATATATAATGTACTCTAAAGCATACTTTATCTCTACACAAACTAGCCACAGGTAGAAGTTTTTAAAAATATTTAATAATAAATAATTAAAATACAAGACAAAACTACTACACCACAGAGATATCTAAGAGTTCACAGATCACACAGAAACTTAAAATAATACAGTAGGACAGGTCTGATTTCAAAGAAAAATGCCTAATTAATCTTTACTAGCTTTAATTATTCCTACAAGAAATCACAGTGCTAAAACTTACATGTGAGCATAAGGCAGAGTGCTGATAAGTTGGATATCCAGATCAAAATGCTTCCAGTCTCTTGTGAGAAAATAGTGTTTAAACATTACTAACAAACATGTCTCTAAGGCCCTCCCAAAATACATCATTTTTGACACTTAGGTTTTCCCAGTATTCATATTGCATCATCTTAACACCTGGTCTGAGCTTTCAGGCCACAAACTGTATTATTTAGCAATCTAACACCTGCTCAGAAACTTACAACAGTACAAGGTATTTCACATATACATGCTAGCAGAAACCAGAGCAATAAATCACCTTCCACATATAAATTCTGGTCATAAACTTTAGCCTTAAAACAATGGGCATGAAACCTTCATCCAGATGCACTGGAGCCAAATTCTAAGATGAAAGGGTCACAACATGTTTCACTGGGCCAGTAGAGTGCAATTTTGTCACATATTTTAAAGTTCCACATTTCACAATATTCTTTTACAGTCAAGAAAACATGCCTGTATTTTACATTTATTTACAAATGCCAGAATTATATATTAAATTCTATTTGACTAGGCTGGCAGCCTTTGCCCATCTTTCCCCAATTGTCACAGCATATGCAAGGATATTATGCTCTTTCAAGGGGGATGGACCCAGGATGAGCTACTGTTATGGCACAAACAAGGATATGTTGCTCTTGTTAGTCTCCTTGTATTCTATCCTGCCTGTTCGATCTTGTGAAGATGGTGAAGCCAGAAACTGCGATGTGTCTCATTACTTTCTAACTTTTCTCTGTTATGATTTCTCATTACAAACATATGATGCTAAACTGAGGACATGCAGAGATCATCAGTGCATTATCTTCTCAGAAGAGGTCATCCCAATATGCCAGAGAGACTGAGGCTATGGGAGCAGATCGATGCATCAGTGTCTTAATCTTTGAGGCCTGAGGCCTGCTACTTGTTAATGGACACATACAAGTCAAATAACACTCTGCTGTAACATGTTACATTAATTTCTGTACAAATCTCTCACCTTGTAGTTGTTTATTGTACCAAGTGATGAAATACCAGGATATGTCATAATATTATTATACAATACAGTACATGTTCAGGACTTACCTTGTAAATATAGCAGTTGCCACAGTGTTAGTTTAGGGCTGACTGTGATGCAAGCAGTACACAGTGAGTACATGGGGAGGTAATGGATGTGGCTCTGAGTTGAAGCTTTCAGAGGTCACAGGGTTCCTATATTGTATCCCTGTCCACCCTGTAGTACTGTACAATGTCCATGTTGTGTATGTTGTGATAAGTTAAATGTAGTCTGAAAACTCTTCTCTGTCTCAGACTAAGCCTGTTGGCAGCAACAGCAGCATTGCCTGCAGCCTGTATCACATACAAATGGAGTTAAGCAGCAGCAGCTCCTAACATTCTGTGTGTGTGTCTGTACTCCACTACTTTTGAAATCCACAGGAAAAAACAGCATGGAGTCTACATGGTTGCTTTATAACTTCTTAACTATCTTCACTAGACTGGTTGATTAGCATGCAGTTCAGCTGCTTATGCTGCAAATAACATATCAGAAACAGAGCCTAGACAGATGCAATCTATTAATTATCTACTCCATTATAAAAAGGCAAATGTGTAGCTAGTCAAACTGATGGTGAAGATATTTGCTACATGTTCAAAAAGCAAAATATTTCCAAAGCTATCTTTGCAGAGGAGTATTGAACAACAGCAGGTATGCTCTCATTTTGTTACCTACGTAATCCATATGCTGGAATGTATTAATGAATAATGTGAAGCAAAGCCTTTTACAGTGTTATCTGTATGCATTAGTTAGAAGTGTACTGGTGGCGTGGGCATGTCTCTTAAGCCATTTCAGGGGTAGAAATGATTGACAATACATGAAAATAGCAAGCTGTGTGATACATATGTACAAATGTTTTAGGGACAGGTCCATTGAATGCATGTTTAGCATTTCAAATGTGTTTTATTAGCAAGGTGGTTCATGTGCCTGTTCTTTAGTGTGTAGGGGGTGCAAAGAAAAGTTACTGTTATGTCACAAACTAGAATGGACTGTTCTTTTGGGGGAGCACAGTTGAGTTACTGCTATGCCACATGTAAGGATATGTTGCTCTTGCTACTCTCCTTGTTTTGCATCCTGCCTGTTGTTAGTATTTCACATCTGTAGAGTGTTTTATGTTTTTCCAGTGGGTGATACTGACTGGCTACCTTAACTGTTTTATCTAGTAACAATTATTTTGTAGTTATATGATACTTATGTTTACTGTCATTCTGTTGTCTTTTAGGACTGAAAATGATATTGAGGTGCAGACCCCCCCTTCAGTGAGGCCAAGAATACAATAATTGTTGATTCACTCCATCAACATGGGGCTTATCTTCTCGGAAGAGGTCATCCCAATATACCAGAGAGACTGAGGCTATGGCAGCAGATCGATGCAAAGATAAATTTTGTGGGTGGCCACAGCCGGACTTATGAGCAGGTGCACCACAGGACCACTGACATGATAACATCTGCATGGAGGCATGCAGATGCTGTTGCCCAAGACCAGGGAGTAACCAGGGGTGGGCTTGCTGCCGAACCACCTTTCATCCCCCAATGAGAAATTCCTGCAAAATCTTCTACAACAGGACATCTCATAACAAAGTAGCCCACTACATGTTATTGATTTTGTTGCTGCTCCTTGTCAGCCCCAGAAACAGCTTCCAGGTAGGCTTTGTTATATGACCAGCTTAATACTGTTGTATATTAAAACAACTGAAATGAATGTTTGTTCTGTGTCACGTCTTATTTTGGGGGGAGTGATTGAAAACTGGTACAGTGATAGTATCCTCGATTGGATACTTATTAACAGCCACCCCCAAAAGTACAAGTCAGGTACATTACCTGATGATCTAAGTGATCACTGCCTTATCTATATTATTAGGCTCAAAGCTGACATTCCCATCCAGCCCACCTACAAAACTATAAGAAACGTCAGGAATTTTAACCTTGACAACTTCCAAAAAGAACTCAAAGGATGTAATTGGAATGTCTTGAAACAACTCCCATTACAAGAAGCAGTTGAGTACTTCAGTACCAAATTTCTGGCTATCCTTAACCACCATGCTCCTACCCATACCATCCATGTAAAAGCCACAGTTGCACCATGGCTATCTAAAGAAACAAAAACAAAATTAAACTAAGAAACAACGCCTGGGCCAGGTGGCATGTTACCAAAGCCTGTATGGACCAAGTAAGATACTGGCAGCTAAGGAACCAGACCAAAAAATCTGTCATTCTAGACAAAAAAAAAATCACTACATCCTTCTACAACAAAAATATAAGCTAAAATCTCAAAAGTTCTGGGCTGGTATTAACAATCTTCTCCACTCGGGCCATTCCGCCACTCCTACCCCATCAGCTGCCCATGATAAATCCCCTGTTGAAATTGCAAATGGCTTCAACTCCTTCTTTACTGAAACTATCCAATCTCTAGCTACCCATTTCAATCCATCGGACACAAACACCAGCTCTGGCACATCTATCCCTGATACACCCAGCACCCAACCCACCTTTATCTTTCAAACCGTACCTACCAACCTAATCCGGACCTTACTCAAAAAGTTAAAACCTACTACACTAGCTGCCGACCACCTCTCAGCTGAATATCTTCAAAAAGCAGCTGATGCTGCAGCACTTTCCATTTCTATTCTGATCAACAGATCCATCTCAGAAGGATCCATCCCAGCAATATGGAAAATATCACACGTTATACCTCTCCATAAAGGAGGAAGTTCCACAGAATTATCTAACTTTAGACCTATAGCCGTTCTTTCACCACTAGCTAAAATCATGGAAATATGCATACACAAACAAATCATGCACTTTCTTATTCAAAACGGAAAGCTCGCCGACTCTCAGCATGGCTTTAGGCCATTCCACAGTACCACCACGGCTCTTCTGTCTTTCTCTAATGTCATCAGTCTTCATCATAACAACAACAAACTATCTTCAGCACTCTTCCCAGATCTCTCAAAAGCTTTCAATATGGTCAACCTTCAGCTACTGCTCAATACCATACAAATCATCGGCTTAGACCAACACGCAATACAATGGTTTCACTCTTACCTAAACGGTAGACAGCAGGCTGTCTTATGGCAGAGCAAGCTGTCATCCCAACTTCCTCTAACCCTAGGTGTCTGACAAAGGTCCATACTAGGTCTTCTTTTCTTTATCTTTATCAATGATCTGCACACTACCATCCCAGGAGCTACCTGCATCTAATATGCAGATGTCTCAACACTAATATGCTCCGCCTCCTCTCCTACACAACTTCTAATCCTCACCCAGACCACTTTCAGCACAATAGAAACATGGCTAGGTAATCGCTGCCTGCTTCTAAATCCTAACAAAACCAAGCTACTACTTTTCGTCCCTAACCATAGAATTCCTCCTCCTTCCTTCAACATCATATCTAGCAATGACACCATTATCTCCCCTAATGACCATACAAAGCTTCTAGGTGTAATAATAGACAACAACCTTAAATTTGATAAACATGTCAATCACACTATTAAGTCCTTCAACAAAAAACTTGGCTGCCTGTACAGAGTCAAACCTTTCCTCACCCCCCTAGCTAGGGTAGCTACTGCAAGATCACACCTCCTCTCTACCCTTATGTATGCCTCCCCTGTACTCACCAACCTATCCAAAACCAATCTCAACAAATTATCAGGATGTTACAATCATATAGCCAGATTAGCTACAGGCATGGCTTTTAGGACCCACCATTGCCAGAACCTCAGACATTGGGATGGCTAGAGTATCCTACCCTTCTACAGTTCAACCAGCTTATAGTAGCGCATAAAATATCCATCAACCTGATAACACCCCTGCCCTCAAAAATATTCTCACCCCTCATAGTGCACCCAGGCCATTATGCTCAGCTAATAAACTAATGATGCTGACCCAAAAATCCAACAACTTTGTAGGCGATGCTATATTTGCCAACTCAACCCGTAAAATCTGGAATCTATTCCCTACTACCATTACCAAGGAAACCTCACTACCCCTATTTAAAAGAGAACTCAAAAAATACCTCACATCTCATTGGCTGTGCTCTTGTTCTAAACCTGACTAACAACTTCACTAATACATGTCTTGCTACCCAACCTGCTGTTTAGCCAAGTATCTATACCTCATAGCATTTGAATGTCTAAGCATTGTGAATTATGAGATCTGATTGTATTCTATCTTCACATTTTTCTGATACGTCTTTGCCAATCAGATGTAAGTCTGCACATTGTGTGTATACTGATATCTGCCTGTATTCTTTGTCTATATTTTTCTAAACATGTCTGCCTGAGTTTATCACTCAGTGATGTATGTACTGTCTCTTTTTTGGTATGTGGAGCTTTTCTCCCCGGGCATCTGCTGAAAATGGAAATATATCCAGTCGGACTAGCCTGGTAAACAAATGTAAAATAAATAAAAAATAAAAATAAGCTCAGTTTGGAGTTGTCAACCATGTTCTTGTTAAACTTACACTTTATACAGATAGAGAGGAATACATGTAGTACCCTCTGTCTTACTGTTTAATGTGATGATGTTGGCCTTACCTCTTGCTTAACTTACTTCAGGACCACCAGGAATCCAGCTTCCTGCATATGGTAAGCCAAATAAAGTTATTTTAGTATTTATAGAAATATCATAATGTGTCATTTTAGGCCTGTTGCATGTATTGCTGTACCATCTGTAATAATGGTGGCACTGTTAGTTGTTTAGCACATATTGCACCATACTAGTGCAGGTATTAATGTATGCCTGTGTTTCTCCCTTTTTATCACAGGTGATCATGAGTGGGAGTGTGGCCCCTGTGCCACCTGATGTCAGTATCTCATCAGACACTGATGATGATGGTGGCAAAACTGAGGCACAGTTGGGGGGGGGTGCAGAGGTTGAATCTGACACAGAGGTTGACATCCAGCCATTCCCTTCTTTTTCCTTGGATGCAGCCAGTAGGGCTACACCTACCCAGTCCATTAAGCCCACAGATATAGGACAGGTGGAGGGTGAGGACATTGAGCAGGGAAGTTTGGCTACTGCTGCTTCACTGCCTGTTGAGACTGGCCATAGAAAAGTGTTGGTGAAGGTGCCATGCTGGAGGGTTGATAGGGGTGCTCGGAGGGGGCCTGCTGTCCCTCCTCCACCTGTTGTGGGTGTCTCTTCCCGCATCACTCAAAGCATGTTTAGGGCCATCATGGAGGCACAAACACATTCAGGAATGCACTCCAGACAAATGATCAGGGTTGTGGATGTGGCACAGACTGACATAAGTGACTGCTTCCACCATGTCGCTGATTTCCTGGATCAAATGACTGATATATTGGAATGAGGGGTGCCTGCTATGGAATGAGCAGTGCCTGTGATGGAACATCTGATGGGAGGGGAACGACATCCTCATGGGCATAGGTCAGCCACAACATCTGCTGATAGGCGACATGGCCATGCCCAATCACGATCCCATAGAGGCAGTACTTCTGCTGGTCCATTGGTGAGTGTGCTGTACACATCCAGATGTGACAGGTCATGGGATTGTGGATTGGGGTCCTGAGCATTCACATGAAGGGAGCAAGTTCAGCAGACATCGATCACACTAAGGTCACAGCACTGCATCTGATCTTGGATGTAGAGATGCCTCATGGTTGGGGGCAACAATGATGAACTGCCACCTCTACCATACATAGCTCACACCTGCCCAACATACCAAGACACAGAGCTAGCACTGAGCTTGGCTGTGTTCATGCAGACTGTCACACACAACTTTTAAATGGAGGGTGCCTACAGGCACACACACAACCTCCTTGCTTCCCTTTCTCCCTCACACACATTCACTGACCTTTTGAGTCAGCTTAAGCCTCCTGCCCCCACCCCAGCACCCTGTGCATGTGATGAAAACTGTGCCACATCCCTGTTTTCTCTCTTTTAGATTCAGGGATACAAAAGCTTTGTGTCTGATGCACAGGGTGCATAGCTACATTAGTGCCTAGTATATCTGCATTTGTGTTGTTGAACTAATATTTGTACCTGTCACTTATATTTGCCTTGCCAAATTATGCAGTGAATAGCATCATCATGTCAGTACTTTCTAGTGTATTCTCTTGTAAGGGTTGGGAAGTCAGGAACTGCAATGTATGTCATTACTTTGTAACTTTTTTCTTTAATATTTTCCAGGACATATGTATGGTGCACATCATAAGACACACTATCACTTTTAGATCTCAGGAATGTATGACAGCACTGTAGTCAAACTCATCAGAACAGAAATATCTTTTGTATGAACCTCACCAGACACATGCAGCAGCTAGACAGACCACAGATCTTTCTCATCAGAACAACATAGGACCTAATAATGACATGATGTATGTGGGTAGATTAAAAGGCATGTCACTGTCATCTGCCTGGTATTGTATTAAATTGTAATTGTCATTCTAAACGTCTTACTTTTTGTTTAAACACTTGGACTTCAGGAAAGTCATCTTACATTAAGAAGGTTTGCAGTCTACACTCTTGTGGGAAGAGACGGTAACCTCTGCCCTTCTGAGCTGGGAATTGCTGGCTGAATGCTTATTGTGCCTGTTGTTTTAAGTGTCTTTGCTATGGCTTAAGCAATTAGACTCCAAACCAGTTATTTTACATTAGAAATATTTGTGGTGTAGACTCTTGTGGCAGGAGAGGATAGCCTATACCCTTCTAAGCTGTCAATTGCTGGTTGAAGGCTTATTGTGTCTGTTATTCTGAAGGTGTCTTAGTTCTGGTTTAAACATTCTTGTTGGAGTATTCTACCAAATTGCTGCTTTATTTAAACTGTTTTTAATTCTGTTCTGATTGTGATTTTTCTGTTCTTTGCATTTGTAGCACTTCTGTGTTTTATAGCATAGGCTGAATTCAGGCTTTCTGAATCTAGACTGTTTGGTATAATTTGAGTTATAAAAACATCCCTCCTACATTATGAAGACCCCCCCTGCATCCTTGTGGCAGAAGTGTGCAGCCAAGGACCCATATGACTTGGAGATTGCTGGACTAAGGCTCAGTCTTGGCCTTTCCCTTTGTTTACTTTTTTTAAAAATCATTTAACTTCACTTGTATTCCATTGGCGTGTTTGGCCAGGTTTACATTCAATTTACCAGAGTTGCTCAGAGTTTGCACTTCTGCCCTGCGAGCAACGCAGTTGTGCATTGTGAAACATAGACACATTTTTCTGTCCCTGGCTATCCATAGAAAGGACACTTTTTGTTAGTCTTACAGCAAAAAATGGTCCATCTAGCCCACTCCCCACTAGTTACTACAGTACAAACCTTCCATAATGGATGGACAGTTTCCAACCATTTCTCCAGGTAACCTGATTAACATGGGCATCCTGAGGCAATGTAGCAATTGCCTCATGCATACGGACAACCAGTTACTGCTAACAAACTAATACAACATGAGAGTTGTATCTGTACTATGAATTTGGAATTAATTCTCATTCATAACATTAAACCAGATATCAAATATGTTGTCAGCACACACACTTCATCTCTTGCACATAACAAGCTTACAACACAAAAACCCACATATGTGGAGGTACTTGCTAGAAGCCTACCTAAAGATCAGAGACCTCCCAAGTGCAAACATACTGCACATACTGCAGAACCAATAGAATTCACTACAGATAATATACACAACAGTGTCTCAGCCAATAAGCCCCTGAAGCAAAACACCTCAAAACCAAATGTATTGGTCATAGGTGACTCCATAGTGAGACACACAGATGTCTCCCTCAACAGGCTGGACTTTGAGAAGGTCATGGTCAGCTGCTTGTCAAGTGCCAGGGTCCGTAAAATCATGCATGCACTCAAGTCTCTCAACAACAACTACCGTTATGATTCTGTCATAGTCCATGTTGCAGTGAATGACTGGAAACACACCTCTCTTTACTATATGAAGAGAGACATGAATGAGCTCTTGGATTATCAGTCCCAGGCAGGTATGTCCTTAGCCCTAACCAGCGTTCACATTCATCCAGGATGACTCCTCAGTATAAACAAAACATGATTGACTTCAGCAATTGGCTTAACTTCTGTTGTCAATCCAGGAGGATCCAGTATCAGTCAGCCTAAGAAGATATGGTCAACAGACCAAGCTGCTTTGCCACAGATGGTGTTCACCTGTTACCTTTGGCTTTCCGTTACTAGCAAAGGTACTTGCCTCCCCATAATAGCCTATTTAGGCAATGTCAGAACAACTAAATTCCCAATGTACAAAAATCTACTAGAGACAAACTGAAGGTTATGCTGCTTAATACAAGGACTGTAAATCAGAAACTGCACTCACTGGAAGCACTCCTCACCATGGAAGATATCCATGGTTCAAGACCACAGAGAGCCCCTGGCCATGCAAGGCTACAATGCCTTCCACACATTCCAGACATCAAAATGAGCATGGAAGCACCAAAGGCGGATGTGTATACATCTTCATTAAAGACAAACACACCTCAAGATTGGTCAGACAGTGCAACTCTGTAGCTTTACTCCAAGTCCAACTAACTGTAGATAAAACTCCCTTCCATATCATTGTTAGCTATAGGTCCCTCACCATGAACCATAAGAACCACTCGGCCTACATGGATCTACTTGAATCACTCACTATATAGCCAAACACCGTTGTCATGTGTGATTTGAACTATCCTTCCATCAAATGGGAGTCATATATGAGCAAAAACATGCTTGCCCTAAGGTTCTTGGAGTTTGTTATACACATGCTCTGTAACAGATAGTCTGCACCCCCACAGGGGTTCAATTGTCCTAGACTTAGTACTCACCAACATAGGCGGTCTCTGTACTAACCCCTGTATATTGCCCTTCCTGGTCAGGTCAGATCAGAATTCAGTCTCATTTGAATTAACGATCATACCTGACACCCCCTCAAGAGCAGAAAGGATGAAATATTTCACCAAAGGAAACTATAGTCTCCTAACCAATGCCATAAATAATTGCAACCCCCTGCTACCACTGTCAACAATGACTGCTATACAGAGGTTAGTACTCACCAACATAGGGGGTCTCTGCGATAACCCCTGTGTGTTGCCTTCCCTGATCAGGTAATATCAGAATTCAGTCTCATTCGAATTAACGATCTTACCTGACACACCCTCAAGAGCAGAAAGGATGAAATATTTCACCAAAGGAAACTACAATCTCCTAAGTGATGCCATAAATAATTGCAAACCCTCTGCTACTACTGTCAACAATGACTGCTATACAGAGGTGTAAACAAATGGCCTGTATAAACACCTGTACAAAAGTATAGGGTCAGCTGAACCTGAGTGGATCAAAACAAGGTCCTCACAGAAAAAAACAAGCCACCCTGGTGGGCATCAAGCATAAATAGGTTATAAAACAAGTGGAAGAAAGTAATATCTAGGACAAGACAGAACTGACTCAGCAGAGGAAGGACACCTCCACAGCTTGAACAAGCAAATTAGCTATCTTGTAAAGTCCTCTAAAGCCAAGTATGAGGCTAAACTAGCATCCTTAGATAAAGATAATCAGGTGGTATTCTTTAGCTATATCAGAAATCCAAAAGGAAAGGGCCACCTTTGTGCTGAACTAGTAGTGGACGGTACCACTCATACTGACCCTGAGGACATCGCCAACAAGCTAGAAGACAGACTTAGGCAAACTTCACCCCCCTGTCCCCACCAGACATACCCCAAAGTATACCTGTCACCAGTCCTCTACCTAGTATCTCCAAAGAGCAGATCATAACCGCACTCTCCATGGTCAAAAACCCAGCCTGCATGGGATCGGATAACATCCCAGGCTGCCTACTAAATGGTCTGAAACAGGACCTAGCAGAAACAGTTGGCACTTTCTTCAACCATGGTGTAAGTACTGGCTTTGTCCCAGCAGAGTAGGATACAGCAACATTAATTCCCTTCCACAAGAGGGGTCCATCAACCTACCCTGGAAAATATAGACTCATAAGCCTAACCAGCCTTATCTGCCAGGCCATGGAGAGAATAATCATGGACTTTATCAACAAAGGCATAGGGACCTTCAAACTCTTGACCTGACCCAATATGGCTTCATTAAGGGTAGAGCATGCCTATTAAACCAGGTGGACTTCTTCGAGAATGTCACCAAAGCCCTGGATGAAGGCAAAACCCTACATGCAGCCTATCTTGACTTAGC
Organism: Protopterus annectens; assembly: GCF_019279795.1. Taxonomy (NCBI): domain Eukaryota; kingdom Metazoa; phylum Chordata; order Ceratodontiformes; family Protopteridae; genus Protopterus; species Protopterus annectens. The sequence continues at coordinate 762,014,253 of NC_056729.1, read as the reverse complement.
CAAGGCTTTTGACACAATCCCCCACTCAGGCATCACTGAGAAACTCACACAGCTGGGAAAATGCAAAAAGCCTATAATTTCCAGACAAAAGATATAAAAAAGATTAAGAGAGAAACTAGAGTAAAGAAAATTATTTCCACAAGAAAAACTGACAGAAACCTCAAAAATGTGTGTTCATTAATACAACAGATTTGTGAAAAACATTATATAGACCAAGAAATGTTGATCTGTTTGGAAAAGGAAGCATCTCAGGAAGTCCAAAAATATCAACAACAAAACCTAGAGATTTTTGAAAAGTATAAAAAAGAAATATGGACATGGGAAAGAAAGAGAGATTTGATATGCTGCAATATTTATGCAAAGTCAAAAGCCAAATTAATCAATAAAAAAAGGCAGCCCCCAAAGATATTCAAAGAGAAATAAAGGCAAGTCATCCAGATATGGAAAGTTTCACAATAAAAATAATATCACAAAGAGGGAATGTAGAAAAGAAGATTAGTAAAGTAGAAGTTAAAAAAATAGAAGCTGAAGTTATGGAATGCCTGCAAAATGAAGGATTTGGTGTAGAAGGTCCAACACAAGTTATATATTACAGCATGATGGAATGAGCCATAGGTTCATAGGCGTTTACTAGGCTAACAACCACAAGGGCCTTTTTAAAGCTAGCCATGCATCTTGAATCTCTGACAAGTTCTGACACCCTTGATAAGTGTAAGCATGGGTCTGGGAGATGAACCATTTACATGTCACCTGTTTGCATTAGAGACATAGGTGCTAAACCAGGGATGAATTTCCAGTTTCAGATCCAACTGTCTAAGCTGCACTTGAATTGGGTTAGGGAGGAACTCTGCTTACATGGCTGGAGAGCCTGCTCCATAGACAGGGTAGTCTCTGGGGTACATACCTATCTCTCCAGCAGGTCCTATTTATATCACAGGCAAGGTTTAAGTCTTTAAAATGGGTAATTTTAGTACTGTTTGTTTTGTGGATATGCAGGAGGTCCATCAGAGTGGGGTCTGACAATGCCCTGAATGCCAGGCATGGATCTCCCTTCAAAAGCCTGTAGAAGACAGAATACAGGGCAAGGGTCTTGAGGTGGTCAGCATAGGACATATTAATTACTCCCTGTATTCTTTTACTGAGGAACCTCTGTGGACATTCCCAGTTGTTGGATATGCCTGGTTAGGTACATACCAAAGGGGGCATTGTACTCAATGATAGGTCTGATGAATGCTGAATACAGTGGAACAATGACTTCCTTGGACTTAGATGCCATACCTTTGTTTATAAGTTGCATAACATAAAATTATTTCCTCACCACTATAGACACATGATGATCAAAGGCCAGATTACTGTCTATGTGTGTCCCTAAGTCCCTAACTACTGGGTCAACTCTAAGGGGTGTGTTGTCAATATGATAGTTACCAAGGATGGATGACTTCCCAAAGGATTCTTTTATGCATTTCTTGGCATTTAGTTTTAGTCCATGGCTTGACACCAGGTGTTTGTGTCAGCTCCTCCTGGAGAACATTTTTGTCAGTATGAGATTCAATGACAGCTCCTAATTTGCAATCATCTGCAAATTTAGTCAGCCAGAGACCACTGACATTGGCCTTGACTTCTGAGAAGTAAATGCCAAAAAGGACCGGTTCAAGGACTGATCCCTGAGAGACTCCACTTGTGATTGGCCTCTTTATAGAGGTGGACTCCCCAATTCTAACTTCCTGGGTACTGTTTGTGAGCCAGTTGGCTATCCACTGGGTGACATAATGGTTTGTGCCTAACCTCTTGAGTGTGTCAACAATGCCCAAGTGGGGTATTGTGTCAAATGCCTTGGCCAGGTCAAGGTAAGCAGTGTGAATGATTTTGCCCTCATCCATTGCTTTGGTGACCTTCTCGAAGAAGTCCACCAGGTTGAGTAGGCATGATCTGCCCTCAAGGAAACCAAACTGGGTTTGGCTTGAGTCCTCAAAATAAGAAGAAACAGGAAGATCAGGAGACATTTGAAGAAGAAATGTGGACATGGGAAAGAAAAAGAGATTTAATGTGGTGTAATATTTGTGCAAAGGAGAAAGCAAAACTAACCAATACAAAAAGAACGTCACCAAAGATATTTGAAGAGAAATACAGGCAAAGGAATCCAGACATGGAAAACTTTACAACAGGCAAAGGAATCCAGACATGGAAAACTTTACAATACAAAAAATAAGAAGACAAGGAGGAAAAATAGAAAAGAAGATCAGTAATGGAGAAGTTAAAGAAATAGAATCTGAGGTTATGGAGTACCTGAAAAGTGAAGGATTCAGTGTAGAAAATCTAACTCAGAAAGCACCAGAGCAGGATAGAGCAATACACATCCAAATTAAGGAGAAACCAGTGGAACAGGAAGCAAATGGTCAGTTGCCATATGAAGATATTTTGGAGCCTTCCACAGGAAAACAGTATAAATGTTCACTTGAAGCTGGACAACAAAGGAAGGAACAGGAAACTGTGGCAACTCTGACACAGTCAATGTTGAGGAGTTATAGACCATTGAGTTCCCATATGACAGAACAATGAATAACAGAGGATGAAATTGAAGAGAATGTGCCACAGGAAGATGCTATAAAACTTTCTATAGAATGCCCACAGGAAATGGAGAACAAAAAAATGTGCCCTCAGTTTAGATGAAAATGAGCTAAGAGAAGAGTTTGCTCAATTTAATAGAGATAGAGAGACATATTAATATCAAGGAAAGAAATAGACTGCAGAAAGTCATTAAAATCGAACAAGTTAGAAGTTTGATCAAACAAATGAACACAGTAATTAGGACTGTCCATAGAGATCCATGTGATGTAACAGAAGTAAACAGGATATAGTATTATGTAGCTAAATTAATAACAGATAAAATCCTACTATAAAACATAGGGTAGTAAGGGAAAGAAAGGGGAGAAAGTGAATACCATCATGGAAGTATTGAAAAGAGAAAACTATAAAGCAATTAAGACAAGAAATGTCACTGTTAGAATAGTATAGAAGAGGGAACAGATCAACAAAAATACTCAGAAAGATAGACGTGATAAAAACAATGAGCAGTATTGTAAGGGATCAGGATCTATCATACACTATCACAAATAATAACCTAAAAATATCAGCACAGGTAGAAAAACTTAGAAGATACACAGATAAATATAAATGAAAAGTACAAAATAAGCAATTTATTGATGACCCAAAAAAGTTTTATAGAGAATTGGGAAACAAGGTAAAAGGAATTGAAAGATCACCTAAAAAAGAAGAAATAGATACATTTTGGAAAAGTATTTATGAAGATCCTGTGGAACATAACAAAGATGCCAACTGGATAGAAAAAGTAAAAGAAATAATAAGTTCAAAGGTATAGGATATGAAATGGAATGATATAACAGCCAGAGAGATTGAAACAAAGTAAAGAAAAGCCTCCAACTGGAAAACCCCAGGCCCAGATGCAGTACCTAACTTCTGGTTAAAAGTATTAACATCTTTGCACAAAGATTTAGCCATGAGTAAGAGCTATTTATAGGTGCACCCAGAACAGACACCAACCTGGCTAACAGGAAAAATAATGCTCCTGCTTAAGAGTGAATTTGCAAGCTATCCTAAAAATTATAGACCAATAACTTAACTTCTGACGATGTATGAACTATACACTGGAATTGATGCCGACATAATTTATAGTCCTTTAGAAGAAAAACTCAATTATGGCAATAGAACAAAAGGGCAGTAAAAGAAAGTCATATGGAACAAAGGATCATTTCTTGTTAAATAAGTCATAGTGAAGAACTGTAAAAAGGGGAAGAACCTAAGTATGGCATGGACTGACTACAGAAAAGTGTTTGACAGTATCCCACATTCATGGATAAAAGAGTGCTTAACAATGTATAAGATACACCCTACACTGATAAATTACATAACAGTGACCATGAAACAGTGGCAAACCACTCTGCAGTTAAGCCATGATAAAGGACAAATTATTATTCCAGGGATAAAAATCCAAAGGGGGATATTCCAGGGTGTCTCTCTGTCACCATTGCTCTTTTGCCTTGCCATTAACCCATTAAGCTGTCTGCTTAACAGATTAGGTCATGGCTATAATTTGGATCTCAGAAAGTAACAAAAGAGTAAAGACTTCTCATCTTCTCTGCGTTGATGATTTACAACTGTATATCTCCTCAAATGAGGAACTAAAAGCACAACTGCATGTAGTCAAAAGAATGTCTTTTGGTCTTGATAAATGTGTAAAAGCAACCTTTAAAGCAAGAAAGCTGCAGCACCAAGAAAACATCAGTTTGGGAGAAGAATGTGATATAAAAGAAATTGAGCAAGAGGGAGTGTATAAATATTTGGCAACTGACAAAAGATCAACATTAAAACATGAACAAATGTGAAAAGGATTTTCACACTGAACTGATCAAAGGAAGGACACTGAGGAAACTCGGAGCTATAATATATAACATTAAGTATCCTGTTTTTTGTTTATTTTGTTCTTTATTTCTTTGTTATTTATAGCACTTTGTGTACTGTGTAATTTTCTAGCTAGTTTCACTGTGTGTGAGGTATTAACTGGAAATTGTCCACTTTTATTAAGCATCTGTTGGGTTGTTTGTTTCTGATAACTTGTTGCAGTTAAACTCTTTTTTCTAGAGGCTCCTTTAGCTGTTTAAAACATTCATTTAAAGGCTCACTGCTGCTTTTCAGCTGTGAGAAACATTTCTGCAGTTTGTTTCCCACCCTCCCTCACTGTTGGTATAGTGTTTTTATAGTTGGTGGCTTTGCAGTTGCCCACCCCAAGTGTAAATTTGATCTGGGACCCTCCTCCCAGTCTAGTGTCATTACCTCATTCTACCCAGTACAGGGAAAACATTTGAGAAGGCCAATCAGCTTAGTTTCTGCTACTCCTTTCTCTTTTTCCTTTCTCTCTTTCCACTTAAGAAAAAAAAAAAAATTATCTGCTTTTACTGTATTTGTGTTTCTTCCTACTTTATTTTGCTTTTGCGTCATCTTAAAAGTACTCAATTGTATTTATTATTGCTTGGTGTAACTCATTCTAAGCCTTTTAATTTAAGCACTTGGGCTTCAGACCAGTTGTTTTACATTAGGAAGGTTTGTGGGCTGCACTGTGGTGGCAGGACAGGTAGCTTACATCCTTCTAAGTTGGGAACTGCTGATTGAGGGCTCAGTGTCTGTTATTCTAAAAGTGTATTAATTCTGGTTTAAGCACTTGGGCTTCAGGCCAGTTATTTTACATTAAGAGGGTTCGTGGACTGCACTCTTGTGGGAGGAGAGGCTGGACTCTGCCCTTCTGAGCTGGGAATTTCTGGTTAAAGGCTTATAGTGCCTGCATATTTGAACTGTTTCTTACTGAAATTGGTACACCTTGTTTGCTGTAGCATAAACTAGATCCAGGCCTGCTGAATCTAGCTTTGTTTGTATGCTTGTTGTTTGTTTGCTTGTTATTTCCCTGAAATGGTAATTCCACCTAAAACACGGCTTTTCAGCGCTTCTGTGGATCCCTAGTGATATCTGCATTGCTTACTGTACTTATTTCCTTGTTTCACTTGAAATAAAGTTACTGTTTGTCATTTTTGCATTTAAGTTACCTGTAACACATTGCATTTAAGTTACCTGGTACTTGCTCACTAAGTCAGCACTAAAAAATTAAAAGCACTACACCCTCACAAACTCCCCTTGAGTACCTTGTTCCCCATTGGCCCTTTTTTTCAATTATAAAGGAATTCCCAATACTATTCTAGCATGTCCAAAGGTCAGTTGTCAATCTCCTCTCCAGTCCAGCTGGTGAATCTGGGAATCTTGAGGCAATGTTACAACTGCCTCATGTACACAGACAACCCTCTCCTCCTCCCAACAAATTCCAACACATGTGAGAGATGCAACCATATAGCCAAACTGGAGGCTAAGCTCTCTCAACTCATTACTGGTGTAACCAGTCAGGAGAAGAAGGAAACCACACTCACTACAATTCCAGTCTCACATAGACCTAACACGACAGCAAACCAAACACATAAACACACAAAAACATACTCAGAGGCTCTAAATAAAAATCTGCCTAAGCAGCAGAGACCTCCAAAACAGACACCCAAGCAACCACTACCCCAAAACAAAACACGTGCAACACATAGCTCACAAAGCCAGTGTGCCGAACAGTCACAGCCCTTAAGGCTGAACAACACACCTGATACACTTGTAATAGGTGACTCTATCGTCAGGCACACTGACGTCCCGCTCACCAGGCTGAACAAGGAGAAGGACACGGTGAGCTGCCTGTCGGGTGCTAGGATCTGCCATATAACACAAGCACTCAGGTCACTCCAAGGCAAGTACAAATATGACTCAGTCATTGTCCATGCTGGTGTGAATGACCTGAGACGTACCTCCCTGGACTACATGAAAAGAGACATAGAGGAGCTCTCTGAGCATGTAGCCCAGGCCGGTATGACCCTGACCTTGAGTAGCATCTTACCTTCACCAAAAATGATGCCACAATATGAAGACAAGATGATCAATTTCAACAATTGGCTTAAGTATTGGTGTCATTCAAAAGGGATCCAATGCCTGTCAGCCTGGGATGACATCCTCGACAAGCCACGATGCTTCGCTAGGGACGGCTTGCACCTGTCACCCCTGGGCTTTCGGATATTGGCAAAGACTCTTGTTACCCCCATAGTGCCTTTTTTAGGCAAGGCTCAAAAGACAAACTCACCTCCATAGGTATCACAAGGGATAAGAAACTAAGAGTAATGCTACTCAACGCCAGAAGTCTAAACCTCAAGATGCACACACTTGAAACTCTCCTTAGCATGGAGAACATCGATATCTGTGCAGTAACAGAAACCTGGTTCAAGGCTCCCAAGAGCACCCCAGCACTACCAGATTATACCTCATACAATGCTTTTCGGCCCCAAAACTTGGACCGAACCACAAAAGGAGGGGGAGTATCAATATTCATCAAAGATACCCACACCTCCAGGTTGGTGGCACAGTACAAAGTATCAGAGACTATCCATGTGCAACTAACAGTGGGTAAAACTGCCTTCCAGTTTATAGCCTGCTACAGACCACCCTCCCAAACCCAGGAACCCCACTCGGCCTTCCTGAGAACACTGGAAAATATGAAGGTCTCTCCAAACACCATTATATTGGGTGACTTCAACTACACAAACATAGACTGGGAGCATTACTCTAGCTCCAACACCCTAGCCCAAAGGTTCCTAGAAGTTATAAACTCAAATGCTATGGAACAACTTGTTACCACTCCCACAAGAGGGGAAAACATACTGGACCTGATCATCACCAACATGGGGACTCTATGCTCCAGACCAGAAGTGTATCCCTCATTGGTAAGATCAGACCATAAACTAATCTTACTGGATATTCACATCCCGACCCCACCCCCTGCCCAGAAAACCACAGTGAAAAACTTCTCTAAAGCAAATTTCACACTCCTCAAAACTGAGGTGGAATCCTTCAAAGCCCCCGGGCCTGTGGAAAGTACAGCCCAGACCGCAGAATCCTTTATAAATGCTTTCTATGAACACCTTCAGGAATGCATGGATCATGCAATCCCATATAAAACCAAGACTCAATCCTCCAAAGGCAGACATCCTGTCTGGTGGACCCCAGCCATAAACAAACTATACAATAGAAGAAGGAAGCTACTACATGATAGAGCAAAATCCCAAAAAGGGAAGGCATCTCTGATCAGTATTAGCAAAAAACTACGGGCACTCATACTATTGTCTAAGGCCAGCTTAGAGAGAAAAATTGCACAGGACACTAAGGATAATCACAAGGCTTTCTTTAGTTATGTTAGGAACCTGGGTGGGAATTCCCAGATATGCTCAGAATTAGTCCAAAATGACAAAAAATACACCAAACCCACAGACATTGCCAACATCCTAGCTGACAGGTTCAGCACAAACATCTCCTCCCACTCCCCACCAAAAGGGCAAATATCTATCCCAGCAGAGTGCTGCCCCCCTGACATCTCAGATGCTCAGGTAAGAGCCGCCCTCTCCAAAGCAAAAAACACAGCATCATTGGGACCAGACGGTGTCCCTGGCTGCATCCTACATGAACTCCAAGAAGAGCTAAACCCAAACATAAAACTACTGTTCAATCTCAGCCTTACTACAGGATATGTACCCATAGAGTGGCGTACAGCAACAGTTGTCCCTCTCCACAAAGGTGGTGCCTCAACGGATCCTGGAAACTATCGCCCCATAAGCCTGACTAGCTTGGTCTGCAAAGCTATGGAAAGGATCATCATGGACCTCATAAATAAAGATATTGGGGACCTACAGACACCGGATCCTACTCAGTTTGGCTTTGTTAAGGGCAGATCCTGCCTCTTAAACCTGGTCAATTTCTTTGAAACAGTCACCAAGGCCATTGACGAGGGAAAGGTGGTCCACACAGCCTACCTGGACCTTGCAAAAGCCTTCGATACAATACCCCACTCGGGCATTATATATAAGCTCACCAGCTTAAATATAAACCCCTATGTCACTAGATGGGTTGCAAACTGGCTCAACGACAGAACCCACATGGTTAGAATTGCTGGAGCCATGTCAGACTCCAAACCAGTCACAAGTGGTGTCCCACAAGGCTCAGTCCTGGGACATCTCTTGTTCGGTATATATTTCTCGGAGGTACAGGCCAACACAGAAGGACTGTGGCTGACCAAGTTCGCAGATGACTGCAAACTGGGCGCCATAATCGACTCTCCAGCCGACACAAGCATCCTCCAAAAGGACCTCATAGAAACAGACAACTGGTGCCAGAGCCATGGCATCAAGCTAAATGCCAAAAAGTGTATAGTCATCCCCTTTGGCAAAAACAAAGTGTCCACAAATTACCACATAGGTGGTAATCCATTAAGTACAGAAGAAGTAATTAGGGACCTGGGGACCCAAGTTGATAGCAATCTCTCATTTGATAACCACGTGGCCAAAGTGGTTAGAAAAACATTTTATATAGCCCAGAAATACCCAAGAGAGACTCTACTGATAAAAGTAACCACGAAACCAAAAATATCAGTCCAGGAAGACCTCAACCACTCTCTTTATCCGGAACCCAACATCAAATGTTTCAGTGGATTTGGTCTCCCCCATTCGAGTCTCCATAATAAACCAGAAATACCCAAAAGAGACTCTACTGATAAAAGTAACCACGAAACCACGAGGTCATCGTGCCTCTTTACTCATCCCTCATCAGGCCCATAATTGAGTACAATGTCCCTTTTGGGATGTACCTTACCAGACACCTGCAGCAACTGGAAAGACCCCAAAAGTACCTCACCAAGAGGATCAAAGGGCTCAAACAGATGCCATATGCTACCCGGTTAAAGAAACTCCAGCTCTACTCAGTGGCATACCGCCTGCTCAGAGGTGATCTGTGCCTGACATATAAAGCCATGTCCAACCCAGAATTAATGGACATGCTGCACATCAGAAAATCCAAATCCCATCGAGCTATGCACTCGAGAGACTTGAACCTCAGCACTGAAATAAATAGGACATGCTGGAGGGACAGATTCATAACCCAGAGGCTCCCTTCATGCTGGAATAAAATCCCAGTCCAGGTTAGGCAGAGTCCCTCATTGACTCTCTTCAAGAGGAATCTTGATGAGTGGATGGGAGATCATAGGTTTACCCCGGGTATCACTTCTGTGTCACTGTTAGACAGAGGCACAGTAAACTAACCTCGAAAAAGGGCATAGCAAAATGAATTTAAAATGAGTGGCGAAAGCCAAACACACTCTGGCTAGGCTTATAAATGCCCTAGGGCAGATAGCCTAGTATGAACCTATGAACCTATAATAAAACTTAGCAAGGAATATTGCAGAAGGCTTAAATTAATCCTGAAAACAGCGCTGACATCTAGGAACAAAATTCAAAATATAAACCAATTTGCTCTTCCTCTCCTAACCTACAGTTTCGGAGTGATTGACTGGCCCCAAAATGTGTAGGATAGATTAGACACGAAAAACAGAAGAATGCTTCATGCTCATCAAATGATTTATAAAAATCCATGCATCCCAAGATTGTATATTTCCCATTCCGAAGGAGGTGTGGGCCTCTTTGAAATTTACTACATGTATAGATCTGCAATCATGGGACTGCATACATATCTGCTGACCTCACAAGACCCAAACATAGTGAAAATTTTTAAACATGAAGAATAAATCTAAGATGACTTCCCTTCTTAGACTTGCAGAAGCATATCAGCTTCAAACAGGAGTGGAAATCAAACCAGAAGTAGATAAAAAATCAGGCAGCAACTGAATGTGCCAAAAAACAAAAAGAAAGAATATAAGATGAAGGAACAGATGAAAATGCAAGAAATGTTGAAAATGCATAAATATAGTTGTAATTATAGAAAACGCCTGGAAGAACCTCATGTTGATCAGGATCAAATGCAGCAATGGTTAAGGAGAGGCAAATTCAAACCAAAAGATGAAAGCTTAATATTGGTGGCTCAAGACAGTGGGCTATGTACATGTTGGTTTACAAAGTCCATTGAACATGTGGGAGAAACAGACAAATATAGGTTTTGTAAAACGGAACTGGAAATAGCTGCACACCTTGTTGCTGGTTGTGGTATACTAATGGCAGAAGGACTTTATACTGAAAGGAATAATAATGTGGCAAGACTGTTGCACTGAGGTTTGTGTAAATATTATAATGTTGAAGTAGCTGAAAAACACTGTAAACATGAGCCACAAAGCATCATAGAAAATGATGAAGTCTACATCACATGGGATCACCCATTACCAACAGTTCAAAAGATAAAGGTGAGAAAAGCAGATATAGTGGCCCATGAAAAGAAGACCAAAGTAACATTGATATAACCAGTGACTACAATATATTGTCTAGAGAGAGACACAAAGTCATAAAATATCAGGATCTGCGGGCAGAAATGAGAGCAATGTGGAAGAAAGATACCCAGATAGTTCCATTAGTAGTAGGAGCAATGGGTCTTATAAGAAAGAATCTACAATTGTATTTAAATATGTTATGAATACATGTAACTCTGTGCAAATTGTAGTAGAAGAAGAAATCATTACTGGGCACATTGTGGGTGCTGCGAAGAGCACTTCTGGCTGACATGAAAGATTGAAACAATACTACTTTTATGAACTTTAATCATACTTTGACTTAGGAATGGGGTTCATTCCCATCATGGTATTAGAAACCCAAAAGATCTAGAGAAATTAAAACTGGGAATTAAACAATATGTCACTAGATGGGTAGTCAACTGGGTCACCAACAGAACGCATGTAGTCAAAGGTGGGAATTCTACTTCTAGCAGCAAACCCATTATCACCAGTGTACCACAAGGATCTTAGCCGGGTCCCTTACAGTTTGGAATGTATTTTTAAGAGGTCCAGGGAAAAGAGATGGCCTGTGGCTTACCATGTCACTAATGGCTGCAACATGGGTGTAATCATTGAGTCCCCAATGATGTTTACATACTACAAAAAGGCCTTACACAGACAAATGATTGGTGCCCAAACCATGGAGTCAAAATAAACACAAAATAATGCATTATTATCCCTTTTGGCAAAGGGGAAGTCTCTGCACATTACAGTATTAACAGTACCCCCCACCCCCCTTAGCTGAAACCTTATGGCGAGAGATTTGGGAGTACAGATTTAGAGCAAGCTTAACTTTGATCACCATGTATCCACACTGGTAAGGTATGCCTTCTATGTTGCACATTTTATAAGTAAGGGCATCATATCCAGATCTAAGGATGTTACAACTCCCCTGTACTCATCCCTCATCAGACCACTAATGGAGTACAATGCTCCCTTCTGTATGTACCTCCCCAGACACCTGAAACAGCTGGAGAGAGACCTCAGAGGTTTCTCACAAAGACAATTCAGGGCCTGCAACACATGACCTCCATGGACAGACTGAAGGCCCTGTCACTGTACTCTGTATCTTATAGGCTGCTGAGAAGCGACTTGTGCCTGGCCGACAGAGCAGCCTCAGACTCTGCCCTAATGGAAATGCTGCACATGCACAAGTCACATGGGACAGGATTCACTCACTCTAGGGATCTTATCCTAGCATGCGATGTTAACAAGATATGCTGGAGAGACAGGTGTGTCTCCCAGAGATTGCTGCACCTCTGGAACAAACTCCCAATTCATGTAAAACAGAGCTCGTCAATGACCCTATTCAAAAATAACTTAGAAAACTGGATGGGAGACTGTAAATTTACCATGGATGTGTCAACCATGTCCTTCTTGGATAAGGACAGTCGGTGTCGATCGTGCACTAACACTGGAAATATAGACCATACAAGATGGTCAGTAAGTGAAGAATGGCATAGCATGGTTAAGCTTATAAAGGCCCTGGGCCAATAGTTTAGTAAACCACTATGAACCTAAGGTAACATCTGCCCGGGCTGCAGGCCAGTGTCTGATCCTGCCCTGGTGGGATGGATGCATATGCAGTAATCTGATATAGCTAATTGCATCAGAATTGCCTGTTGAGCATATGGTGGTACATCAGCATTGTCTGTTGAACATATGGTGATAACAGTGTTCCACATGCTGGTGTAAAAGGATCTCTGTAATGTCAAGCCAAAGCTCAGACACACACACACACGCACACACACACACACACACACACACACACACACACACACACACACACACACACACACACACACACACACACACACACACACAGTAAACTGCAGTGAGAACAAAACCCCTAACTATCTAAGTACACAGAACTCTACTCAAGCACCACAGTACAAGTATGACTTTTACATGTCTGCAGGTCAACATATAGTGGATGACATCAGCAGTGTATGTTGGAGAAAAGAAGGTGAGAGGCCTACCTGAAATGGATGTGTAGACAGATGCAGGTATCAAAATACAGGCAAGCCATGCCACAGGAGAGGAAACTGTAAAATAGCATGTCTACTGTGCTGAGTAGAAATGCACACACACACACACACACACGCACACACACACACACACACACACACACACACACACACACACACACACACACACACACACACACACACACACACACACTTACTTGACTGTAATTAGAACAGAACCTCTAGCTATATAAGTAGACAGACTACAGAACTCAGTACTTTAGGCAAACACCACAGCAGACGTCTGACTTTTGCATAGGTTCATATGAAGCCAGTAGCCTAACTGTAGAGTGTGTCCTAGGTGTGTAGAAGCCTAGCTGTGTAAAAACACAAGTACCCTTATTGAGCATAATTGGATGTTTGACTTGAGCAGAGCAAGGTTGTCAACACCACTGACTGGCTCTGTCCATGAGGGTGCACACAACATTATATGTTACACTTTGAAGTGTTGTTGACATATGTATGTAAATAATACTGGGTCCCCAAGGTTATACTGGTTGTGGAGGGAGGAAACACATGCATGTAATGTGAATATATGATATATACCTAGAATGTGCTCTCAATTTGCAGTGCTTCCACATGTAGTTTTATGTCATACAAAGTAAATGAACAATAGATACCAATAAGAAAGCATTTATATATATATATATATATATATATATATATATATATATATATATATATATATATATATATATATATATATATATATATATATATATATATATATATATATATATATATATATATATATATATATACAGTTCCATAGTGCAATGAGCAGCAGATTTGCACAATGGTTATCATTGTGTACATTCATGTGAGTTACACTCGTTTGTGCATTGGTAAGTAGTGCACAAATGTGAGTCACATTGCTAACATCAGTAAAAATAATACTATATGGCATATAGTGTATTGAAACCCAGGACCATGTGTATCCCGGTCCTACACTTACATCCGTTGCCACAAGAATGTTGAGGAAACAGTTGTTTATGTTGCACTTCACTGCTGTAAACTGCAATGACACAGCAGTAAAACAAAGGTTGCACAGTCTGCACTAGAACCCAGTACCATTTGTACTCCAGGCCTGGTTTTCACGATGGCCAAGGGTATTAAATGAATGTATCTGGTTACTATTTTGGCCATCTGCTTCATAGGTGGTATACCTCAGTTTGCAGAAATCCAATAAACACAGCCATTACCTGCTTACGCTATTTGAGCCGTGAGCTGTATCACCCAAAAAGTGCAATAAAAGTGAGAGGAATAAGAAAAAATACCTTAGTAATGGACACATATCAGTAAAATAAGTGTCTTCTGTCACATAGTAAGGTACTTTTTGTACAAAACCACCACTATTTACTTCATTACTGCAGCAAGTTAAGATATACAAAAATATGTCATAACATTATTACAGAATACATTCTAGGTTCAGGACTTACCTTGCAAATGCAGCTGTTGAGACAATTTTATTTCTAGCCTAGAATTTCCTTGTGTCTACTCCCATAATATGGAAGTATGCAGAAAAAAAATAGAATGTAGGCTGCATGGATGCTTTATAGATTGTTGAATAGCTCCACAGTACTGAAAACACCTGCTTATGTTTTAATTAGGAGCTATCAAAAACATCTTCTACTGTACTGAATATATGAACTTGATTCGTACGCAGTGTGCACCTAAGCACCTCTGCACACATGGATGCTGAAATAAGGTGAACACAAAGGATCTTATTATTTTTCTCCATGCCTGTGATATCGTACAAACATACAGCTCAAAAAATAGAGGGAAGGTTTCAGACTCTATAGTCAAACCCAGGGCCTTCTAGACTCTAGCCCTACATATACACATGCTACCACAGGAATAGCTACATGTCAAGCACCGAGAAACTTGCCATTCATTGCGTCATTTCCCCTAGTTGCGCTAAGTGCTGCATAATGCAAACAAGGACGAAAATTTAAAAAAATAATTTTAATATAATGCAGACAGATACAATATATTTTAACAAATAATAAAGAAGATGACACAAAATTTGTGAATTGTGCACTGCTTGTATGCACTTTTACAGTCCACTGACCAACTGTACACCTCTAAGTGTAAATTGACACACCCCCCTGATGTCAACATTCTCTGTTGCCATGCATTCAACATGAACACTGTGGAGGTGCTTACACAAAGTGAACATCCTTACATGGTGACAAGTTTTTGGGATTCAGCAATTCTAATGAGTTTTGACCTCATTTGCATCTTCACCATACTGACAGCCCTGAATCTATGTGGTTGGTAACCGTGTAGACAGGGAAACTGAAGGGAAGCCCAATGTTGTACAGTCAAGGGAAGGTGTTACTCAGGAATATATCTGCACAGAGGAATGCAGGTTTTAGATTCTATGTTTCATGGGGTTTACACTTTCAGCTGTCTACATTTGGGGGTGGGGGTGCAAAGCTGCATTTAAGTCATGGCACTTAATAAGGAATTGTAGCTATTGTTGATATAATTTTTTAGCATCCAGTGTGTCTGAGAATATCATAATGTATGTGGTGTTACATGTCAGGGTCTGTTCTGTACAAATGTATGGACATTTACTTGCTGTTTTTCCATGTAGACTCCTTTGTGTGTCTGTTTTCAGAAAACATTGGAATACATGGCCAACACGAGCATGGAGTCTACACTGTTACTTTACAGCTTGTTGAATCACTCTACCATGTTGATTTCCTTCATTAGCATACAATTCAGCTACTTATGCTGTAATTTGCATGCCACTGAAGTTTCTGTGTTTGCATGTGAGTGCACATCACTAACCTGAGTTTACCGAATCTAAAACTTTTCGCGGCCACGTGCACATCATGCTGCGACATACACATGGTCAAAATTATCGCATAAGCTTTGTTGAATGCCCCCAAATGTCTTTCACCTCTTATTCCTAATTTATTTGGAATGCTTTTCTTTATTATTTTGCTACACATTTGGCTTTCTTAGTTCTTTTTAGTGCTTTGTAACTGTAGAATTTCCCCTTCTGGGGCTTAGCACCACTGCTAATTTACATAATTAAACAAACCTTTCTACATTATAAGAGAAAGCAGTTTAGCATTTTTGGCTGTTGCAGAAAGTAAGGCTTTTGTCTCTTCTTCTGTTTCAAATTGAATCACAATAAAAGGGGAAGAGTTTTTTAATGATGCATCATGTTGGAAATTGTACATAGCTTATACAAAAGTGCGTTGCTTAGGCTTATAATCTAAATGCTGTATTGCTTTTGGTTATGTTTCCTTAGTATATATTCACACAATCACATTTTAATCTATTTTTATTAAACAGTCACATGATTACCTTTTCCTTTATCAGACAAGCTGATTTATAAATATTAATATCTGATCTGATATGCCACAAAGCCGAGGAAGACCCATAACATTAAGACTACTTTTCTGGTATGGTAGGAGGTTGGCATAATGGTTAAGATGTTTACCATACAGACACAAGGTGTAGGGTTTGATTCTCACATGGGTTGATTGGCTAGGCTTAAAATGGCCCACAAGGGCAGCCTAGTACTAGTCTACAAACCTATCTTACACATGATGTTTCCAATGTGGTAAATCAGTGTTCCCTGCATTCTTCAGGCCTGAGACTCTTTGACATTTGTAAATTATCACTGTAGCTGAGCTATGATATGCCTTGGCCACTAATCAAACACTATAATCTATGACCTATAGCTTGTAATACATCTGCACACACTATCGTTTGTTTGAGGCACTTTTATTTTTTTTTCCTGTTGAGTAAATCTGAATATCAAGAAAATAGCAAATGCAGCCACTATGGGTGAACTTCACCTTATCCAAAACCAGATAAACAGCAACATTTCAGCTAAAAATGGAGATGAGAAGACCACAGCATAAAACCAACGAATTTATTGTTGTTCAAAAGACGAACAGGTACCATCAGTGAGCACTTTCACATCAAACAGATGCTTCATCAGACTTCATTCACAATGCACATCACTCCTTATTTAAATATATTATCCAATCAACAAATCAATTTAACAATTAATCAATTTACTAATTTTTTTAAAAACACACATATTATACTAAAAGCTACTAAATAAAAAAAAATAATAAAACAAAATCATTGAAATCTTTTGGCAGCAAGTAATGGTTTTATAGACGCCCTTTCATTGAGTCCGGGAGATTTATCAGCTTGCAATTTAACTATCCAGTATAATTCATTCTGTTCAGTGATATTTTTCTTATCTCCCAGCCTTAACCCACAATCTATACAACATATAACCAAAAAATGAAATGTATGTGTTCTATTTAACATTATATGCTTGGCTAACGCACTTCTTTCAGCATCTTCATTATGAATAGCCAAAAGATGTTCCCTAACTCTATCACGAAGGGATCTGTTTGTCATACCTACATAAAATGAATGACATTCATTACATACTGCCAGATATATCAAATCATTAGTAGTACATGTGGCCTTCACCTTAAACTTATATCTAACACTAGTTATGGGATGTATAAAAATATTATCAAAACTTAATACTTTACATATATTGCACTTTCCACACAGTCTCAGATAAGGTTTTAGCAATTCCTTACCTATGAAAAACTGTTTATTTGTGTTGCACAATAATCTCTTCAAATTTTTTTTATTCTTATATCTAAAATAGGGTTTATCACCCACTATCTCTTTAATTTGTGCATCAGATTCTAAAATAAACCAATTCCATTTCACAACGTCTCTAATTATTTCAATATTACTAGAAAACTGTAAGCTTAATGAAGCTTAAGTTATAATTATATTTATTACTATTATTTCGTACTACCTTAGTCCCTGACATAGTACTGCCCATATATGGTTTGGCTACTTTGCTCCTTAAATTTTCAACTTGTCTGAGATTTTGATTGATTTCTTTCAATGTATATTTACGCTCAACCAATTCATTTCTAAAAGTATCCAAATTCATCTGAAATGTCGTATTATTAGTATTTAACCTGGATATACGCATGCCTTGCCCCTTAATAATATTTTTATATATATAAGATGGATGCATGCTATCTCTGGATAAAATGTTATTTCTACAACAAGATTTCCTATGTATGGTAGTAGAAAAAACACCATCTTGGTTCTTCATAATAACAACATCAAGAAAATCTATCGTCACCCTGGAGGCTTTAACTGAAAATTTTAAGACGTTAGTACTGACATTCAGATGATCATCAAATTTCATCAAATGTTCATAAGTCCCAGTCCAAATCAGAAAAAGGCCATCAATAAACGTTTATATAACTAGATATATGCATTATAATTACTATTCATTGAAATTGCATTCTCTTCCCATTGTGCTAATACAATATTTGCAAAACTGTTCGCACAGGGTGTGCCCATTGCAACACCCACTTGTTGCAAATAGTATTTTCCGTCGAACAGCATAACATTATTCTCCAGAATAATCTCAAGAAGCATGCATATTAAATCTATTTGTACCATATCATAAGTACTATTATTCAATAGGTATACTTTCACCGCCTCTATACCATAAGTATGAGGTATAACTGTAAATAGGGAACTTATATCCAAGGTCACTAGCCAGCTCTCTTTCAATATATGTTGATTATTCAAAGTAATAGAAGATAAATCACATAGTAACTGTTTACTATCTCTCAATACATGCTTAGACTTTTCAACAGTAGGTCTAAGAAATGTCTCCACATAGATTGACATTGGATGAGTAACCCATCCGCGACCAGATACAATTGGTCTAAGGGGTGGGTTATTCAAATCTTTATGTAACTTCGGTTGGCCTTGAATTAAAGGTATAACCGTATAGAGAACCAAAAAGTAATCCAGCAGTGATTTAGATATAATATGACTTAAAAAGCAATCATTCAGCATGCTAAAAACATGGCTACAGATCAAATCAATTTCTGATAATGTTAGACTCGTATATACCTCTGCATCATTCAACATTTCTGTCATTTCATTCACATAATACGTTGCATCTAAAATCACTATACCCCCTCCCTTGTCAGCTGGCTGAATACAAATAGAGTCATCTTCTTGCAATGTGTGAAAAGCCTTATACTCATTTCCTGTTAAGTTATAAAATCTACCTTTCGTACTTTTTTCACCATTCATGAAAATGGTACTTATGTCATTTTCACATGTTACAAAATGTTTCTAAAGTTGCATTTAACTCTGGTACAAATGTACTAGTTTTTTTAAAAACATTTATAGAACTTTCAGATTTATACATAGTTTTTGACATCACATTGCGGGCAAAACTCTTTATATCCAAGATAGTGTCTACATACTGTGTATCAGTAGATGGTATGAATGTTAGTCCGCATTGAAGCAGAGTTTTTTCATGTGGTGTTAGCAGACATTTAGATAGGTTGAAAACCAACATATTTAAGTTTGTTTCTGTTCCCACATCCTCTTTATTGTATGATTCGGAGGTCTTTCCTGTGAGGGCAGCCTTCGCTTCCTTCCTCGACTCGCTGATTGGCCTCTCCTGGGGCATTCCAACTGATGAATGGGTAAAGGGGGAGACAATGAATTAGCTGTATGTTGCACAATAGTTGATGCCGGTTCTTTCCTTCTTACAACTGGTTCCAATATTTGTGACTCTCTTAATGCTGCTGGGGTCACCATAAAGTTATCAGGACTATTCATGGCTAATCCATCAGTTGAATGATTAGCCATAACAACAACATTCACTGAAGTGTTTATCGGTTCTTCCACCAGCCGAGAATTAGATGAATTTTTATCAATGTCAGATGGTTGTTTACTATCTAATGCATGTTTTTTAGAGTGAATTCTATCCTCATAACGTCTAGGCCATGAGAACCCATTCCTGGCCCGGAAATCTTTTAGATCTCTATCAATTTTTTTCTTTTTCTGGCCTATTAACTGTTGTTCAAAAAAATTAACACTATCACACAGTCTATTGATGGCTCTCTCAAATATTACCGCAGGAACTAAGTCCCATAACTGCTGCCGCTTCAGTTGTATATCTTGCAGCAGAGTATCTTCAGTGGGTTTATGGAATTCAATCAATATTTCCATATACTTGAAACTAGTCTCTAAATTAATTCTTTGGCATCTCTTTAACAATTCAGGATAACAATCCCCAGAAGCAGGCATTGTTAGAATTCTTAGTCCCCTCGGGACCATGCGATGTGATAGACATGCTTCAACATGTAAGTGCTGCAACTGCAGATGCTTATATCTGTTTATATCATTCTCCAACTCATGCAACTTATTAATAAACAGTTTTTCATCATAGTTGGAATGTCCATCAACCACTAAATCGTCAGAAGGTTCATATAGTAATAATAAGTTAGTGTCACGTTGCAGCAGTTTATCCAAATTAGTGGTAATAGTTACCTCTGCTTGAAACATATTAACAGGCTTATTCGCTCTGCCTTCAGCCATGTCCCACAGGGCTAGCACAAAACACACAGTCAAATAAACGAAGAAAAAAGCAAATGCAGCCACTATGGGTGAACTTCACCTTCTCCAAAACCAGAGAAACAGCAAAATTTCAGCAAAAAATGAAGATGAGAAGACCACAGCATTATTACAGTCTAACATTATCAGACTTTGATTTGATCTTTAGCCATGTTTTTAGCATGCTGAATGATTGCTTTTTAAGTCATATTATATCTAAATCACTGCTGGATTACTTTTTGGTTCTCCATACTGTTATACCTTTAATTCAAGGCCAACCGAAGTTACATAAAGATTTGAATAACCCACCCCTTAGACCAATTGTATCTGGTCGCGGATGGGTTACTCATCCAATGTCAATCTATGTTGAGAAATTTCTTAGACCTACTGTTGAAAAGTCTAAGCATGTACTGAGAGATAGTAAACAGTTACTATGTGATTTATCTTCTATTACTTTGAATAATCAACATATATTGAAAGAGAGCTGGCTAGTGACCTTGGATATAAGTTCCATATTTACAGTTATACCTCATACTTATGGTATAGAGGCGGTGAAAGTATACCTAGTGAATAATAGTACTTATGATATGGTACAAATAGATTTAATATGCATGCTTCTTGAGATTATTCTGGAGAATAATGTTATGCTGTTCGACGGAAAATACTATTTGCAACAAGTGGGTGTTGCAATGGGCACACCCTGTGTGAACAGTTTTGCAAATATTGTATTAGCACAATGGGAAGAGAATGCAATTTCAATGAATAGTAATTATAATGCATATATCTATTTATATAAACGTTTTGTGGATGACCTTTTTCTGATTTGGACTGGGACTTATGAACATTTGATGAAATTTGATGATCATCTGAATGTCAGTACTAACGTCTTAAAATTTTCAGTTAAAGCCTCCAGGGTGACGATAGATTTTCTTGATGTTGTTATTATGAAGATCCAATATGGTGTTTTTTTTACTACCATGCATAGGAAGTCTTGTCGTAGAAATAACATTTTATCCAGAGATAGCATACATCCATCTTATATATATAAAAATATTATTAAGGGGCAAGGCATGCATATATCCAGGTTAAATACTAATAATAAGACATTTCAGATGAATTTGGATACTTTTAGAAATGAATTGGTTGAGCGTAAATATACATTGAAAGAAATCAATCAAAATCTCAGACAAGTTGAAAATTTAAGGAGCACAGTAGCCAAACCATATATGGGCAGTACTATGTCAGGGACTAAGGTAGTATGAAATAATAGTAATAAATATAATTATAACTTAAACAGGGCTTCATTAAGCTTACAGTTTTCTAGTAATATTGAAATGGTTAGAGATGTTGTGAAATGGAATTGGTTTATTTTAGAATCCAATGCACAAATTAAAGAGATAGTGGGTGATAAACCCTATTTTAGATATAAGAATAAACAGAATTTGAAGAGATTATTGTGCAACACAAATAAACAGTTTTTCATAGGTAAGGAATTGCTAAAACCTTATCTGAGACCATGTGGAAAGTGCAATATATGTAAAGTATTAAGTTTTGATAATATTTTTATACATCCCATAACTAGTGTTAGATATGAGTTTAAGGTGAAGGCCACATGTACTACTAATGATTTGATATATTTGGCAGTATGTAATGAATGTCATTCATTTTATGTAGGTATAACAAACAGATCCCTTCGTGATAGAGTTAGGGAACATCTTTCGGCTATTCACAATGAAGATGCTGAAAGAAGTGCGTTAGCCAAGCATGTAATGTTAAATAGAACACATACATTTCATTTTTTGGTGATATGTTGTATAGATTGTGGGTTAAGGCTGGGAGATAAGAAAAATATCACTGAACAGAATGAATTATACTGGATAGTTAAATTGCAAGCTGATAAATCTCCCGGACTCAATGAAAGGGCGTCTATAAAACCATTACTTGCTGCCAAAAGATTTCAATGATTTTGTTTTATTATTATTTTTTATTTTTTATTTAGTAGCTTTTAGTATAATATGAGTGTTTTTAAAAAAAAATAGTAAATTGATTAATTGTTAAATTGATTTGTTGATTGGATAATATATTTAAATAAGGAGTGATGTGCATTGTGAATGAAGTCTGATGAAGCATCTGTTTGATGTGAAAGCGCTCACTGATGGTACCTGTTCGTCTTTTGAACAACAATAAATTCGTTGGTTTTATGCTGTGGTCTTCTCATCTCCATTTTTTGCTGAAATCTGAATATCAGCAAGTGCTTTGTATTTGTACCCCACTCTATCTCTATTTGGCTTGACATTACTGTGCGTGTTTCTATAATACAGATATTTTTATCTGTTACAGATTTTGTAGCAAATAAATCAGGTGTATTACTGTTTCTTATAAGAAATGATACGAAGGTTAGGAAGCCTATTGATTTATAAGCTTGGCCTTAGCAGTGCATTTGATAAGGCTGCAGAGTTTGTACAATTATTAAAAACAGAATATCTGAAAGCAATGTCAAAAATCACATGTGGAATATAGCACACATTTGTTTAAGTGATTATGGGGGTAGAGTTTAGTTAATTACTTTTTGCAGTTTGAAGACTTGTAAAATTAATCCAATATTTGGTAGCCAACAAAATAAAATGCATTTGAGGAACAACAACATTTTGAAATTACAGGGTGTTACTGAGAATTATACAATGACTGCTCATTACTATTTAAAAATGAGCACGCTGATTGGACAGCCCAGCTAGTATGCCTGTTGTAAATTGAGCATATACCAAAAGAAAAGTCTGGTTGCTGAAGTACCATTGAGCAGCCAGACATTTTTTATTGATATGGGGTAGGGGCATTAGTCTGAAGGAAAGAAAGTCAGAAACTGAAATACGTGTCATTATTTAATGAGTTCTTTCCTCATAAAATGTGTGGTTTTCTGACAAATCACTGAGGAATGAAGTCACTAAATAATGATGCACACTTCAGTTTCAGACTTTCTTTCCTTCAGACAATGCAGAAATATTCTCACAGTTTTCTAAATGTATTTATGTCTTTCTCCACATTTTTTGAACTAAGAGGTCAAGAGGTACATATGACAGCAGAGAAAATACAAGGAAAATCAGGTATGTTCTGCAAAACTAAAGTAACATACCTGATTTTCATTGTATTTTGCTCTGTCTCTGTTGTACCTGTAAATTGCCTTAAGGTTACAGGTGTTTTTTTCTTAAAAAAAGGCAACGGTGATCTTCCCATCTCCATTGCTTGCTTTCTGTACACGGATGTGCTGTGTAAGCATGGGAATGTAAGTCCTATATACATGTGCAGTGTATCAAGGAAGCCCCAGGATATCAAAAAAATGAGGAAGTCATTACTTAAAAAAGTAAGTACTTTTTTTCTTAAATAATATCATTGAATGATAGCAATAACTCATGTCTGGGTATGGCTAATGTATTTACCCACGGTTGGCTTTGTTTGGTCACTCAGGCTTCAACCTCATGACCAACCCACGCCAGCTGTGGGTAAATCTAACATTACACACTCCCAGTCATGGGTTATTGCTATAACCCACACTTCTAATACATGTAGGCAATCACATTTCAGTTTGCCTGTTTTAATCCATGACCTTCACTGCCCGTGTAATTATATTTTATGTAATCTTATATCTCACATACAAGTCTGCCTATGTCTTTACTTATTTTTTAGGACTGCAAGCATTAAAATGCTTAGAAATAATTAAAAAAAATAGTTCATGCATGAACTCGACATGCATGGGTGATGAGAGATGTAGCTAATAAAGAATGTAAGAGTGATGTTCACAAATAAACTTTTGCAGTACTGTGCATTCTGTTAGGTAAAGCTGAGGCTGAAATGAGATATGTTCACAATATGCATTAGCCTGTTAGTGTGACAATGGCCTTTTTTGTTGTCATATGGAAGTTTTATTTTCTTGTCTTAGGTTAAGAATACCTTGGACTAAGCAGCAGAGTGAAGATGTCTGACTTGTTTTTTACTCTTTAGTTGGACCCCTCATAGGTGGGCAGGTGATACATTTTATAGTGCTGATCTACAATGATGGTGTGCTATATAAGAAAGAATAGCAGGCTCTGCTTCAACAAGGCATCATTTTTATTGCTTTATTTACTTATTTGTGTGTTTGTTTATTCATATATTCATTCACACATTCATTTATTTATTTATTATGGATTGGGTTAGCTCCTTTAGGCAACAGCCTATTTCAGAGGAGACATGAGATGGTATTTTTACTGACTGGGAGGTTAATTTAGCCAGGGCAATGGAACTAGAGAAAGTTTTGTAGCCTGCCTGTGGGAGGTGTTTTGGTTCATGATTCCTTTGGATGATGAGCCCAAGGTGATGGTTTTGGAGTGCAACTAGGAAAGTGTTCTGTTCTGGATATGCATAATGCTGAAAATGTTTATTGGCTTTAGCTGCTTCCTGATCAATTAACTTAGTGGAGAATGCTATGTCTGAGTCTTATGCTGAAGATACTGTTGCTGCTGTTCTAAAGAACCTAGCTCTTTTGAGGATTTCATTGTTTCTGTTCCATTGTTTCATAGTGTTGCTACAGTGGCTGACCTCTGACTCAGACTCAGACACTATTCATTCACACAGAAAGCTGGTTGGTAGGGTCTGGGAGCCTGCTTGCTATGTTCCTTCTTCTTTGGTGCAAAAAAGTAAGAGTTTTGCTACACCTATTCCTGCTCCTCTCCTTACATATACAGATATGCATAATGCAATTTACCAAAGTTTTTTGGGTTAAATCTGACTCTATTCCCATGAGAGATACTGCATTTAAAAAACTTCTGTTTGAAACTGTGTTACTTTAAGCTGTTGACCTGAGTGTCTAGATTCACTGTTCTGGAGAACTACTGGAAATATTTTGAGCTAAATAACTTACTGCTGTAAAATGAACATTATGGCTGGATTCTTTGTTTATCTCCATTATTAAAATCAGAAAACTATAATATGACTGTTCTACTTGGGACTAAGACTTTAGGTTCTGCTGTGTCTTCTTGGTTGCATTCTTTATTTACTGTGCTGAAAGTACCTCAAAATTGCCAGCATGGTGTTGGATTTTGGAATGGAGGATGCAAGTTATATAATCATGTAAAAACAGTACAGTTTTACAGAATTTGTCTAATATGTTGTTTATATGAGGGGACATACATTTTGTGTTTTATGCAAGCTTCCTAAGGTGTTGCTGTCACTGTTTGGAAGATAGATCAGTTTGCAGTGTCAGGCTTAAGTCCCAACCTTATATGGTGCTCATAACCATTCAATGATTCTCTGCCTTGTGCTCTCTGATAAACTGGCCATCCAGGCTGTCATTTCATTCTGAAACTCATGGTTGTGCTGTCTGTTGTTTTAGAAGTTTACCCTGCTCTTTCTGTCAAAGGACTGTTGACAACATTCATAATGTTGGGGACAAACCTGTAGCTTCTGAGGATGGTTTGTGGTGCCAAAAAAGAACCGCAGGTCAGAACATGTAAGAATTAGCAAGTAGTACAACTGTATTAATACCTTTTCTATTCCAGCAGCTGCTTATCATATTCCCTGTCTGATTCTGATGGTATGTGCATTTCTACTTGCTCTGTGTGGGAACAATGTTTGTCTGAAGGTGTGCTGAGAACAGACAGGCAGCACACCAGGGGAAATGTAATGCCAACCTCATGATTGCCTTGTGTTCCATAACTGTAAATGTCACAAGTTTACATCCTTGGCAATACATTTTGATACCTATTATAAATTCTTTAGCTGTTGCCAGTTTTGCATATCCAGGATCATACACTATAGTCCTTATGGGACACTGCATGAATAAAACAGTATGTTTTTCCTTCTGTCATTTAATGAAAGAGACTGTTTGGTGTGCTTTATTTTGATTGCCACATTTTGGATTTTCATGATATTTTGTTTGGGATTGGATGGCATTCATATACCCCCAGTTTGTATATATACAATGGTAATCAGTGAACAGCACTGCTGTGCCTTTATGTAAATGTAGAATGCTTTGCAGAAATGTCTACAACATTTCCAGCTGCTTAAAGCATTGTAAAATATATTTACTCTATTCTGGTTATGTGTGGTGGAAGCTGCCCGAGTGTAAAGTGATGATTTCTTTCAGACATTTTCATTGTTTTTAAGTGAGCACAAGCCTGTACATACCACAAGCAGTTATTTGAAGAAAGTGGTGCTCAGTGCATCTGTTTGGAAGTAAAGTTAGGACACCTAGTACATTTTATTTATTGAATGTAAGGGTATCCTTATATTGGCACCCTGACTGGTCTTTTACAAAGTTGGAAAGGAGAAGATAGGAAAGCTGGAAATGAAGAGCCGAGAGGAGATAAGGGACAAACAGAAGGAAGATATGAAGAGGGTTGTGCTAGGAGTTAGGAAAGGGTGGCGCAATTTTTTTGTCAGGGAGAGACCCTCTATTTTTCAAGTTTTTTGATATAAGAGGAATGTTGGGGAAGGAGTAAGGGAAGAGGGTATCAGAGAGTGGCTCAGGGAAGAGTTAAGGAATGGACACAACATCAAAGACAGACAGGAACACAACTGTTGGGTTCACATTGTTGGTAAATACAAGATATACAGATGGCAGACACAAAAATGGGAGGGGGAGGAGGTGTGCAGCAAGGCTCACACTCTATTTCAGAGGAACTCAAATATCCTCCCTCTGTGATGGGCCTTCAGTGAGGGAGTGTGATGGTGGGTGCATGGTGGCCACTGCTGGCTCAGTGGTTAGAGGTTCGTCTACCTGGTGGAGGCAGGTTTCCATCAGCTAAAAGTGCCTCACAACTGGCCACTGAACCACTGCCTCTACCTGGTTCCAGATCTTTCCAGATTGACAAACATCATGGAGACAGCAGTGGCAGAGCCACCACCCTGACCTTGTGAAGATATTCCCAGGTGGGCATAATGAGGTGGTGAGCATTTCCTGACCAGAGATACATGTGACTGTGCTTCCCTTGGGAACTCTGGGCCTGTAGAAAATGAACATAAAAAAGGCAGAGGAGGAAAGAAAAACAAAAGAGAGGGAAAAATAGAAAGAGAGAGAGAGAGAACATGGAGACACAAATGAATCATAAGCTGTTGGCAGGATATTCCATTTAATTGACAAAAATGAATAGCAGTTTAGTGCTTTACTTTACAAACTGCTACTAAATGCATTAATTCTTTACTACTGACTGCACTGGTGCATGACATCCTCATGGTACAAGTTATGCCTCTTTAATTACTACTGCACTCCTTTATTGATTACAACTTATAGTGATGCCCGTGCACTGGCACAGCAATCAAGGAGCTTCAATCCTCACCACTAACACCATTGGGAAGGAGAGCAAATATGCACACGGTAAACTAAAATTTCCCTTAAGAGCACACAGAGATCACAGTCAGTCTGGGATGGTTTTTCCCTTTCTCTCCAGATCCCCAATATGACCCCTCACTGGCACAGCTATAGGGTCCAGATCTCAGCCTAGTGGTCAAGCTAAAACCTCTAGCACTCTGTCTGTCCAACCAGTGCTTTATGTCACTGCCCAAGTAGCTGACACACACACACACACACACACTTTGAGATGAGTTATATACAACTACACAGAGACTCCTGGGGAAGGCTGGCACAGGCTCTCCAGCTATGCCCCTTCCTGCCAGTCTATAAGGTATTACCAGAGGTTTACCTGTAGTTGTGCATATTGCACACAGGTGAACAGCAACTGGGTGAAAGGTGGTTTGCAAGATTTGCAAACGCCGAACGGAAAAAGGTTTGAATGTGCAATGAGCGAATGCACATTGACATTCACTCATTGCACATTCAACATTGTGGGGCGGATTGCACTATAGTGGGGATTGCGATCTCAGAGTTAGAATATTAAAGTGGGGGGATGGGGGTGCAGGGGGGCTTGCCCCCCTGCTTTACACTTCTTTTTTTTTTCGTTCGTCATTAATGTTCGAAAAACAGTGAATCTACTTTTCGATTTGCTGTTTTTTGAACATTAAGGACTGTCACCATTTTCACTTTTGTGGTTACAAGTCGCTAATATGAGCATTTGAACCACTGTGATTCGGCTTTATAAAGGTAAACCAGTACGAGATGCCACCAACCACTAATATCAGCTACTAAAAAGGCCCTTACCAAAGGGTGTCCAATTATTACTGTGCAATATTATTATTCAAATAGTAAGTGTGACACAGAGCTAAAGCTATTGGAGTGGCTTGGACAGTATCACTATATACGTGCAATGTACTCTAGAGCTTAAATTATCTCTACACATAACAGCCACAGTTTAAAGGCTTAAAAATATTTAATAATAAATAATAAAAAAACACAAGACAATACTTCTTACTACACAGTGCTAGTCAAGAGTTCAGAGATTACAGGAAAATGCTGAAAATAATAAAGTAGAATAGTTCTGACATCAATACAGAAAACAACTAGACTAAACTTACTATTTTCTATCTATATCTAAGAGCAATCACAGTTCTAAATAAACTTACATATAGAGAAAAGGGGAGTACTGGCGAGTTGCTGTCAGCTTTAGATAAAATCCAAAATGTTCTCTCTGTCTCTGAGAGTGTCCTTTAAATTGATAATACATCCTGCTGACTCATTTTAGATTACATCATTCTTAACAATTCTCTGGTTTCCCAGGACTAACAGAAACTCAGAGTTTAACATAGCTTTGATCTTGCACCTGGTCAGGAAACCACAGTAATTAAAGACATTATACATGTAAAATCTAGCAATTAACTCTGGTCTCAAAACAGTAGAAAGAATCTGCTGGTTCAGACATCATGGCTCTGAATTTAAAATCAAACAGTTATACAAGGCTTGACTTATCAGCTTTCTTCCAGCAGAGTGCACTGTTGTCACATTTTTGACATTCAACATTAACACCATTTTCTTCCATTTAAGAAAACAAACCTGTGGCTTATATTAATATTTACAAATGACAGGATTATCTACAAAATTCTATCTAGCTAGGCTGGCAGCCTTCACATATCTTCACAATTTCCATACCTGATGAGGAGCAGGAAAGAAGCAGCAGTCAGGCACATTGGTGATTAAAATGTCTGATAAAAGGCACTCATGTGTAGTAAACAATAAGATACTGTAATAGAAGTCATGGAGACATTCCACTATCTGAAACAGAGTAAAGAAAACAGAACTGAGTGAGGTATTCTGGGAAGCAAATTTGCTTATTTGTGCCATATTTTTCTGCATTGTTTTTTTTTCCTTTCTCTGACTTTCTGACTTTTTTCTAGCAGATCTCACATCATGGATGCCTAACCTTAATACAGGACACTAGACTGGCAGTAGACATGAATGTTTTGGTTATTTGTTGACAATATTTCATTTTTTTCTGACTAAAGGAATTTTGATAAACAATAAGTGTTACAGGCTGCTCTCAACATTCCCTAGTTAATACATTTAGAGGCACTACAGTGTCTGGTGAGTGGTGGGGTGGGCTTTGAAACAGATGTATTGCTCTTAATGGCAAACTTAGCAGTTAATCAGTTTTGGAAAGGTAGAAAAATTATTGTAAGAGCTGCTGACTTTAAGAATAGTTAAAATTGAGTAGTCTAATCTGCAATATGCCCTTCAATGTTTTCCTGTGTTTATGTGAACAATATATTTCCATTAATTGTATAATATAGCATAGACTTATAAAAATATTAAATTAAGTAATCAGTGCATCATGCAGTAAGTGAATCATAAAACTCTATTTTGGTATGCAGGTTATACACTTTCCGCTTTGGACCCCACCCCCACTTTACCTTTTCTGTTGCTAACAGTTGCCAAGAATTTTGAAAGTACATCAATCTTTCTGGAAATCACCAAGAAACATGAAAATACTGAGCAGAAATGCTATATAAAACTTTAGCGTTTACTCTTTTCTTCACGTAAAGCAAAGTACTTCTCTTACAGTACCCCTCTTACTCTATTGAAATGTAATATAAATGAATGGATGAGTAACTGCAAATTCTCCCTTGTCTCTCATGGATAGGAGCAACATGTAAATGTTCTGCTCATCTCTGGGTTATTTGCACTTAAAATACAAGAAATACATGGTTACACTTCTAAAGATCAATAGCCTAGTAAGTTTCTATGAGCCTAAAAGAAGATTTCTGTTATGACTAAAAAGTAAAAAGGAATTCAAGCTTCATTAAATTAGCATGATATCTGTTTGGCAATTATACATGTCTCTGACCTACCATCAATATTAAAACCATTACTTTTTGAATTTGTATTCTGCATTGCAATGATTTTAAAGTATGCACATAAACATATTCAAAGCAATGCACGCATATTATTCTGTGTTTGTGTGTGTGTGTGTGTGTGTGTGTGTGTGTGTGTGTGTGTGTGTGTGTGTGTGTGTGTGTGTGTGTGTGTGTGTGCGTGTGTGTGTGTGTATATATATATGTATTTGTATATGTATATGGGTGTACTACATTTAATCCAAAACATACGTTTACTGCAACAATATCTAATGCAAAAGGTGGAAAACATGGTACTTGACTCAGTAGTAGGCATGAGGCGAGAAACAGCCTTAGCTCATGCAAAATCTGTGTTTAAAAAACATTGTTTTTCTGCAATGGGGCAAGTCCCCTCACACCCCAGTGCGGGGGCTACACACCCTGCCCCCTGTTAATTATGTATACTAACTCTGAAGATGCACAAACATGAAGTAAAGGCAAATTTCTCAACCCCTGGATTTGTGAGATCTTGTACATCTGTTGATCAGCTGCCTTGCTGATCATATTTATTTGAACAGGCAGATGTTGACTTAACACAGGATCGACCTTTACAATATCTATGTATATATGTGTCTGTGTTTATCAGTGAAGACACTGTTGATTTGGTAAAACCTCAGTTTTCATAGGTCAATAGGTGTTGTGGGATCTTTTACATCCACCTGAGCTACCACCAACTCAGGCAGATGGGACCTCAGTTTAACATCTCAAACATAGAGAGATTCCCTGGTGGGCTAATGGTCCTGCATGCCTGTCCTAGTTTCTGGACAGGAAAGATGCATGCACAGTGGTCATACTACCTGTCACGTATGCATTTTTCCATACCTAGGGGTGCTGTTGTGCAGGATGGACTTATAGCTGTGGATCTTCTCCTGTTTGGCAGGTCAGTAACCTGCAGGCATTAGGTACATATGCTGCCTTTCAGGCAGAGCTGTGGCATCAGAGTACTACAGCAGAACTCAGTTAGTCTACCAACTCTTCATCTGGGATTGTGCTACCTTGTGAATTGCACTACCTGTCAGAATATTGTAGAATTTCATTTCCAACTCATGGTGTAGTGGGATTCCCATGCATTGAACATGTCAACACTTCAAGATACTGATTTGGGTGTACTTCATTTTAGGGAATAACTTCATACCCAGTGGTATGACTGAATTTCAGTTTCAAGGCACTGAAGCAGGATGGAGAGGGCTTTCTGCTATGCTACCCTGAACCTTTTGAAATGTTACCCCATGCTTCTCTGCCTGTGTTCAATGTCAAGCAATGTATTATCTGTAGGTTGTGGCTGGGAATTATCAAGAGGATACAGAAGTCTATTCATAATTTAAAAGAATGGAGTTTCCTGTGGTAAACACAATGGTATGAATAGATATAAATTAGATAAAGTTTCATCAAAAAAGGAAATCAAATGAAAAAAAATGCTATATTCACTTCCTTGAACTGTTTGCATTTTTTTTGTTCTAGCAGTCTGTTTGCAAAGTAGGCTGGTCCCAGTGCACCATTTCAGCCATGACGTAAGCAAGAGACAAAAGAGATAGGGTATCATATAAAGCGGATTTTAACATATTCATACAACACAGTGTGGGTTACATGAAATATTTACATCAAACATTTGAGTATGCTAAAGTACTTGATTTTCTTTGACAGCATCAAGCATTGTCACTTTAATAATACAATAGAATATTAGTTGATCACTCATTAAGCATACAGGTTTTGTAGAATGTTAAACTGGGATTATTTTCTGCTTGGATAATTTTTCTATCCCTTTCACACTCCTAGAAACTGACTTAGCAGCTGGGTGAAGACAGCACTGGAGTGTTGCACAATTTGTTGATTTCCTTTGAAATATTATTTTTTGTTTGGGCCACTGTTGGTTCGAACTTGGATTTTGTAGTCAGACTAATGGATAGGCACATAGTGGTGTAAATGAGGGCTCTAGGTGATTTGGTCACATCGATTAATCTTGATGTGACACCCTAAACTCACGTAAAAATGGGAAACAGGGTTGATGTTGATGAAAATGGCAATGATGGTATGATACGACTGTAGAATAGCAGAACTGGGAGGACTAGCTTATGTGCATGATGGATACCAATAGGATTTTATTTTATCTCTATCATGTATATAGTCTAGGAGTAGGAGGTGGTGTGTTTGTGGTCACTAGGAGTTTAGTCCACTGTGTGTCCAGATGCTTATGTGTCTGAAGGCATTAAGCCCTACCCCCAAATAATATATGTTAAATTACTATAGTTTATTATCTCCAGGGTTCTCTTTACAAAATGATGAATTTTTGTGTTTGCTTCTTTTAGTTTTAGAAAATACTGTATTGTATGATAGTGGATTATGGGCCCATCTGCATAGACATAACATTAAGATACTGCATCTGAAGCTCAAATCATTGTGCCTGTTTAGACATTATGCACTCACAATGTTTGATTTCTGCATTTAGAAAGTCTGGATCTGCTGTTTTTTTAATGCAAGAAACAATGTACATACTTACACTGAGTTTGGCGCAAAAATCATGCTTTTTTGAAAAGCTTCTATTATGAACCTTTTCTGTATTTCAGAATATAAAAAGGCAGAAAAAAATGGAGCCTATTGGTGTTTGTGTATTGGGGATGACATTTCTAATGTTTAAGAGCCAAGGAAAAAAGGCTATAAAAAAGCAGGCAGAACCTTTTGATTAACATGTTCTTAGGTGGGACTTTATTAAGGAATATGCTTACTGGTTCAGCAACACACTCTTGAATTGTTTTCACTCAAGGAAGACTGATGCATTGCATTGTTGTCAGAAATTAAATGAGCATGTATTGTTGGCATCAAAAACTTCATTTCAGACCTGCTATTATCTAGTTCTTTCTTAAATCACCTGCCTGATGCCTGAAAGACAGTTAACATACACCTTGTATTTAATTTGCAGTGACCTGTTCAGGAAACCCTGAAAATGATAAACTCACCATTCTTCTGTCAAGTAACTAGGATACTAGAAAACTGGTTCTACAACAACAAATCATTTTATAGCTGCTTGAAACAAATTCTGTTCTATAAAGGATGCCGTTCTATTCTCTGTCATATGAAGTTGCTCAGCACAGACTTGTTAACAGATGAAGGTTTTCAAATGCCTTTGATTTAACATTTGATGACACTTGTCTTTTCATCCCAAGCTTGCAGGTGAAAGAAATGTTTTCATTCTGCAGTCTCTGTAGGGATACTGGATGCCTTGATGTGGCATGCTGAATTTTGTTGCTTAAAGATTATAGGATGTCTGTCTAAACAACTGTGTGTGGCACGTGCTATACAAACCATACCTGCTG
Organism: Protopterus annectens; assembly: GCF_019279795.1. NCBI lineage: Eukaryota > Metazoa > Chordata > Ceratodontiformes > Protopteridae > Protopterus > Protopterus annectens. Next base: position 761,980,309 of record NC_056729.1, on the reverse strand, counting down.
TGTTAGGCGAATTACATTCCTGTGGTGCATATAATCACACGTTGTAGGTGTATACTTTACAAAATCCTTAAAATGTACACTTGCTCATGAACTGTCCTTTGTTGTATAAAACAAGCACTCTAACATGCTAGCTGCTTTTATCAAATTGATTGCTTATTTTCTGGGCATAATGAAGTAACAGGAGCATGTTTGATGATAAGTGCAGGGTGCGGTTTGCTGATAGCTGATACTATTAAGTGAATAATTGTAGCAGTACTGTATTTATGCAGCTATTGGCACCTTAGTAATTCCCTGCCTGCATTTCAGTGTGACTTTTTGTTTGTTTCATTTGATGCAGGTGCATTAAAGCTATTGTTATTATCAGAGTTATTTTTTTCCTAAGGAGATTTTCTCCTCTGTTAACTGCCAGTCATCAGCCCTTTGCAGTTAACCAGCTGACACATTTGTTGTGGGGCAAGAGGTGATTGTGGAGGTCATCGTCAAGGCAACCATCAGTAGCTTTTTCCATATAATGTCCTCAGCTGCCCCCCCCCCCCCCCATAGCTGGTGTGCATGTCTGTGAAAGTGACCTATGACAACTACCCCTGTGGGCACCTGGGTTCCTGTACAAATGGCAAGAAGGTTACTAAACAAATGTGGCTTGGCAGCACAGAGCACATATCCATGACCCACATGTTGCATGTTGTGTTCCTCTCTTTCTCTTTATTTAGTGCCAGCACTGCAGCAGACTGCACCACCTTCTTCCCCTCAGGATGGGCAAGCTGGCATCATCTGCTCATTCCCTCAAACCCACAAATGACTCCTCCTGTGCTTGAGCTGCTAATTAATCTTTGATCATCTGTATCATAGCCAGGGCTTTATCCATCTACAATATGAGTTATTTTTGTTCTATTTATTATGCCTGGTCTGTCCTAAATGTTTCACACTGGCTTGTGATGATTTCTGTGTCATCAGTAGAAAGCCATGTAAATATTTAGCAACAAAATGACATCATAAGGCTGTCCCTTTCTTGTAAAAATTTAGGTCAGACAACTTTCCATATACCACCAACTATGCAGTTTTGCTATGCTACTCAGTGGTTGCTGTTGCATTGTTTTTTCTTAAAGAAATTAATGAAAGAGCTGTCATTGTGTATTATAAACCAGATTTTCACAGTGTTGGGGACAGCCAGAAACTGTTGTGCCTATTGAGCTACTTTTTTTCTAGTTCATTAATTTGTTTCCATTTCTCTAAATGTAGTTTAGTTTGCAGTTTCTAGGCAATTATAAGTGAAATAACAAAATTGTAAATAGTGCCACAGGTGAGTGTGCCTATGTCACTTAACCATCAATGTTACTAGAAGTAGCTATTGTTCCTTAGTTACTGTTTCAGATCTCCACTGCATTACCATAGTAATGTTTTAAACTGAAATAAAGGTACTACAAATAGTCAGGACAGGATATTTTAAGGCCAGTATTTAGGACACCCTGTTGTGGTCTGGGTAAGTGAAAAAAAACATTGCTTTCTGGAATTCATAAATTCCAATGCCCTGGATCAACTTATCTACAACCCCACCAAGGGCAACAATATCCTAGACCTCGTCATTATTAACATGAGTGACAGGTGTTCCACACCTGAAGTCAACTCCTCGTTGGTCAGATCCAATCATAAGCTAATCATCCTAGATATCTACATCCCGCCCCCACCCCCCATTAAGGAAACTACAGTAAAAAATTTCTCCAAAGCCAACTTCATGCTTCTTAAGACAGAAGTGGCGAACTTCATGGCACCCATGCAAATGGACAATACAGTTACAACTACTGAATCCTACACAGATGCACCTTGTAAGCACTTACACGAGTGCATGGATCATGCTATCCCAAACAGAACCAAGACGCTATCCTCCAAAAAAAGGAAACCAATCTGGTGGTCCCTGCCATAAACAAACTCTACAACAGAAGGAAGAAACTGTTGCAAAAGAGAGTAAAATTCCATGACTGGAGGAGCTCCCTGGTGAGCCTCAGTAAGAAGCTGAGATCCCTTATAAGATCCTCCAAAGCTAGCTATGAAAACAAAATCGCCACTGATTCTAGGGACAACCACAAGGCATTCTATAGCTATGTTAAGAATCTCAATTGCAACACCCAGATCTGTTCTGAGTTACACCACAACGGCATGGAATTTACAGAACCAAGTGATATTGACAACATCCTAGCAGATAGGTTCAGTGCTAACTTTAGTCCCTCTCACCCCCTAAAGGGCCCATATTCTATACAGGAAGAATACAGAGTCCCTGTAATCACAACTACGTTGGTAAAAGCTGCATTCTCTAAAGCCAGAAACACAGCATCCATGGGACCGGACAACATCCCAGGCTGTGTTTTACATGAACTTCAGAATGAATTGGCACCCCACCTAAGCACCATGTTCAATCATAATCTCACATCAGGCATTTTGCCCACTGAATGGTGCACAGCAACAGTTATCCCACTCCACAAAGGGGGAGCCACCACTGATCCCGGGAACTATTTCCCTATTAGCCTGACTAGCCTGGTCTGTAAGGCCATGGAACATATCATCATGGAACTCATAAACGAAGACATTGGTAACCTCCAAACTCTGGACCTCACCCAGTTTGGGTTTATGAAAGGCAGATCATGCCTCCTGAACCTGATCGCCTTCTTTGAGGCAGTCACCAAAGCCATAGATGAGGGTAGGGTGGTTCACACAGCCTATCTTGACCTTGCCAAGGCTTTCAACACCATCCCCCATTCTGGAATTATAGTTAAACTCACTAAACTAGGTATAAATCCCTACGTCACAAGATGGGTTGCCAGTTGGCTCACTGACAGAACCCACACTGAAAAAGTTGCAGACTCCAAATCTGACTTCAAACCAGTGACAAGTGGAGTACCACAGGGTTCAGTCCTGGGACCTCTCATGTTTGCTATCTACTTCTCTGAAGTACAGGCTAACACAGAAGGCCTTTGGCTAATGAAGTTCACAGATGACTGCAAACTAGGAGCCATAGTTGAGTCCCCAAATGATGTGGACATCCTACAGAATGGCCTCACTGAGACAGATGCCTGGTGTCAGAGCCATGGCCTCAAGCTCAATGCCAAAAAGTGCATTGTCATCCCCTTTGGTAAAAACTCTGTACCCATGAACTACCACATAGGCGGCAGTCTACTTAATGCCAAATGTGTGATAAGAGACCTTAGGAACCAGGTGGACAGTAGTCTATCCTTTGATAATCACATCACCATAGTAGTCAGGAAATCCTTCTACATGGCACACCTCATCACAAAAGGGTTCTCATCCAGGAAAAAATAGGTCATTGTTCCCCTCCACTCAACACTCATTAAACCCATTATGGAGTACAATGCCTCTTTTGGAATATACCTCACAAGACATTTGTAGCAGCTGGAAAGGCCGTAGAAGTACCTCACAAAGAGTATTACTGGCCTCAAACAGATGCCCTACACTGACTGTCTCAAAAAAACTCCAGCTTTACTCCGTAGCATATCGCCTACTCCGAGGTGATCTCTGCCTAACATATAAAGCTATGTCAAACCCAGAGCTGTTGGACATGCTACACCTAAAGAAATCCCAATCCCTCTGAGCTACATGCTCTAGGGACCTAAACCTTGTCACCACAATAAACAGAACATGCTGGAGGGATAGATTCCTGTCCCAGAGACTTCCCATACTCTGGAATAAGCTACCCATCTATGTCAAGCAAAGTTCCTCATTAGCACTCTTCAAGAAAAATCTTGATGAGTGGATGGGAAATAGGAAATACACCCTGGGGATCAACAGGGTCACGGGAAAATAACTTTCTTGGCCAGGCAATCTTGTTGACTAGGCTTACTTAGGCCCTTGGGCCGACAGCCTAGTACCCACCTATGAACCTAAAGAATTCAAATTTTAGTGCAATGAAGTAGTCAATACCCACCCCTTTAGCCTGTAACATAGCCAATCCATTAAAATCATTGACTGATTAGCTTCTTGTTTACTGGACATTACTTTTAATCTTCCCGATATCCACATACTCCTTACAATTATGTCCTGTGTGGTTACTTTTTCAGGAAGTATGGTCTATCATGAACCAGTGTGATTCAATCCAAAAACCTCTGCCTCCCAAGTTGCTAGGATTACAGGCACATACCACATGCCTGGCAAATAATCAGCCCACCAAGTCTCGAACCCAGGACCCTGTCATCTACTGCACAGTGCATTAGCCCACTAGGCTCTGTGGCCTGTGCATACTCATGCACCTGGTACATGGAGCATGGTGATTAAACTCTGATAGCCATGAAAAGGCAAATCAGTTAAGCACTTCAATAGCATGAGACCCAATCTTAAGAAATGTGAAGCACCCCCCCTGCTTAAGTTGTTAAGGTAGAGTCTCATGCTAGGCAGACAAATCTGCCAGTACTGAACAACAATCGACAGCGGCAATTTCTTTTCCCCCTGTTGTCTGTGCTGGTAATGCATCCTTGACTTCCTCTTATATACTTAGTAGAATAACAAGATTTGTGTTTGCCTCATTTCCTCAAGGATACAATGTCTGGCACTCAAATGTATATTATTAGGTAGTGATTTCAGTCCTCAGTGATTTATCAGAAAACCACTATATGAGGCAAACATCTGAACAGCCTGTGAAAATCTGGCAGTTGATAAGCATGGAAGGTGAGTGTTTTTCTGATTGTGCTGGCTAAGCGTTTTATGGTTTTGAAAGCTGGAAAAATAGTTATTGTTTTTTTTTTCTGTAACCAGTTGTACATGGAGCAAGTATATCTCCATGCAGTATAAAGAAATATGATCGGATCTCTGATCATAGCCCTAATTATGTGGTCTTGACATGGATGCCAAGATTGAGATTCACTCTGAAGGTGTATTTCTTGTCATCCATGTCTTGAGCACATAATAAGCTGGTTATGATAGGTGACCTGCTTATAATCCTGTATATTGTGAGCTGCCAGGTAAAGCTGCTTTGTGACTGTTTTGGATGTCTTGGTTTATAGTTTGCATGCTGACATTTTTCTTGCCTTTTGTCCATTGCTTTGTTTGAATTTGTTGATATACTTTAAATTGTTTTTTTTTTCCTTGTTAGGGCCAGCTGGTAAATATTAGTCAAATCTAGTTTTATGCTATTTGCCTCAACCAAAAAGTAGTTTGCCTACCACCACTCTTGCTGAAAGATAACTGGAGTATTACAGTCCAAAATGTTACTGAACAAATGTACCTTAGTCTCAGACTAGATCCTAACTTAACCTTTGCAAGTACATATGGATACGATTCTTAATGAAGTTTTATCTCAACTGAAGTTATGACACAAGTTTTCCCACTTTTCTTTCCTGATGTAAGGCTTTAGCAAGGAATGTTCTTGTTCCAAAACTTTAGTATGACCTTCCACTTGTAATCATTCATTCTATCAACAATACTCATAAAATTCAAGTTATAGAGAACAAACTGTGTAGCTCTGTCCTTCTCTTAGATGCACCTATCTATCACTGTGACCTCCTGAACTGATTCAGTTGGCTACATGTGCCTTGCAAGACGGCCCTACTGCTAAGGACACTCCAGTTAAAGTAATAAAACAGGGAGACTGTCTACCATTTAATAACAAAAGTTACTGCTGGGGAACAGGCATATTCACTATGAAGTAGCCAGAGGAAATCAATACCATGGTCAGGCCACACTTTAAAACTTTTGTAGGTTAATGTGCTCCACCCAGACTAGGACCATCTACATAGTATCATTTCACAGCAAAAAAAAAAAAGAACATTGAATAGCTTCAAAACTAAACTAAGATCATCTTCTAAAAGGATGTAGTTGCATTTGTTTCTGTCATGGCAGTTAGAACTATTGTTATCAATATACACTGTAGTTAAATTTGCATTACCTTTCTGCATGTTTTGTTGCAAGCTTATCTTGTGGAACATGATACTTTATTTGTATTACACATGCTGTGCTTATCTATATTTTACATGTTTCTACAAACCTTGATTATAGCTAAAAGGGTCAGATGATCAGCCCTCTTACCTAGCCATTAACTAACTAACTAACTAACTAACTAACTAACTAACTAACTAACTAACTAACTAACTAACTAACTAACTAACTAAACTAAATACACACTTTATGTGAATTGTGGGAGGAGCTATGAAACAGGATTCTTATTTAAGGTAGACAGAACAGAATAATTTGCATGATCTGCACAATTAAGCTGCTCTGTGTCCATTTTGGACTAGTCTATAGCCAACACACCTTTTCTGTTTTGTGTTTTTAAACCCATTGTCTCTTGAGTTGCCCGCCGCTCATATAAATTTGATTTTAGAAGCTCCAGCTGCTCTTATCCCATCAGCACATACTAATGAGCACTGCAAGATCACATTGGGAAAGCTTTCCTCTAAGACTGAAAGAACTTCATTTACTGCCCCCTTTCACATCTTCCCACTCAGTAGGTGCACATGGCAATACCTATGATGCTTTTCAGCATACCTATAAAATCTGGAGCAAGGCTTCTAATCAGTAGACAGCCTGGAAGCTGTTTTCCAGAAATTAGTGCTACTCTTTTGCATCTTGTGAGAAAAGGAGCAGAGAGATATTGATTTCTACCTGTCTTTATCTGAGTAGTGCATATGTGTACGTGTGTGTGTGTCTGACTTCTCTGACTGACCTGGTTACTGTTTTGGTAGGAGACTCTACAGTTTAAATTTTGGATAATTGTGCAGCTTGGGGCTCTGCTGTTCTTATATGATGAATATGCTACCTAGTGCGTATCCCAAGGGAATGCAGAGACCTCTGCAACATCTGGGCCAGACTGATGATTACTGCAGAGCCTGCAACCCAGTTCTCAAGAATCCACTTAAGATTCCTTAAGATTAGTGCTACTGTCTTTCTCCTGGTGAGAGAAGGAGCAGAAAAATATTGATTTATGGCTGCCAGCAACTGACTAGCACTAGTAGTCGCCAGGTGGCTGCAAAAGAAGTGAATTGTTACTTTTTCATTCTGGGCAATATTTGTTTAATGTCTTCAATACAACATCCAGTGAAACCAGGATGTCTCCTATTATTTCAGATTCACACCTTGCTGTTAACTCTTCCCATGCCAGGATATGTGAGGTAGAACAGCCACTGTGTAATGTTTACTGGCAATTCCTTACTTCCAGAGCACTCCAAGTGCATATTTGAGAAATGTAAATAATTACTTAATTTGGAGGCTTGTCTGTTGAAAACATCTAGTGTCACTAAACATTAGCATAATATCCTAACCAAATATGTCTGAAGATATTACAAAATCTCTTCTTAAGTCTACTAGGCACATATGTAGCTGTCTAATCAACCCAGAAGCTCACATGTATCTCCATCTACACATATAAATGTAAACAAAACCTCTTCCTAAGTCTCCTAGGATCACATGTAGTAAACCTCACCAACCAAAAGACTGACGTGTATCTTCATGTATACCTACTCCCACACATTATTTTATAACACATCACCAAAGCTGCCACCATGCTTCCCTTAGGTTCAGTACGCCTACAAAGATTTACAAGGTCCTTTTTGTAGGTGATTCCATAGTTAGGCAGACTGACATTGCACTCACCAGACTGGAAAATGGAAGTGTTACAGTAGTCTGCCTCTCTGTTACTAGGATTAGGGATGATCAAGGCCCCTTAGGGTCCTTCACTGTCATAAATATAAGTATGATTTTGAGGCTGCCTATTTAAGTGACCTTAGGAGTCAGCTGGCAAACCTTTGTCAAATCTGGTGTTTGTTGTTTTCCTCACCATAAGTTAAGCTTGTCTATCACCATTCTTACAACAGAACTCTCCCACATGTGCAAAGAAGAAGACTCACTGGTGTTGAGCAGTATTCTGTATTCACCAAGAATGATAACTGTGTGTTCAAAGGTAAAATAATTGAGTAGTTAACTGATGTCATTCCACGGACATCCACTATGTGTCTGCAATGAGATGGTAAAAGGAAACTCCTTCTTTATCAGGGATGGGTTACACCTCTCATCTCATAGCTTTTGCTTGCTGGCTAAAACATTTACTGTCTCTGTAATGTTAGTTTTAGGCAAAATTCATGTTCAGTAAATTCCAGAAGCTTAAATAGCAAAATCTCTGCACTCGAGGCCTTCTTTTGCTTTAAACACATAAATATTTGTGTAGTTACAGAACATGGTTCCAGTGCAAATTTAGCACTCTTCCCATTGCCAGAGTTCAGTGCCTACCTTGCATTCAGGTCCACAGGGGTGTGTGAGGGTGTATCCATATTAATTATAGGACCTATTGGTTTTGTTAAATCATGCATGACATCATACTGGAACATATAGAGATCCGGGTAACTCTTAATACATCTGACTTCCACATCATTGGTAGTTATAGGTCATCGTTAACAGCCTCCTCTGAGCATACTAATTATACAAATCCAATCAAAAGGTTCTCCAGCAAAGTAGATATACCCATTATGAGTGACTTTAATTACCCCACTCTAAACTAACATACAAACACAACTAGCCATACCCCTCAGTTGCTAGCATTTGGGCATAGACCTCTGAGTTACTCAGATTTACCCTTGCTCCTCATGGATTTAGAGATCTTCAAAAATGTACACTGATTTAAGGGCACACGCATTAGTAATGGACCTAAGCCTATAGAAAGATTCCTTATCAATAACTGCATGAGCTTATTTTGAAAAATAAGAAACTGTTCCTGTTTTTGACACTTAGCCAGTGCTGTGAGTTTTAATGCCTAGAGGCTGAGAGCTATGCATCTAGAAATTAATATTTCTCAGTTTTGTTAACACTAATTCCATTGATCCAAGTGTTCTTCTCCCCACCACGGATGGTAATCTGCTTCACCTTGTCATTAGCAATGTCTCTCCTTCCTGTACAATCCCTAATATCACAAATTTCTTTGTAAAATTTGATAATCGAGCAGTAATCTTCTCACATAAAACACACTTTAACCCCCCCAAAAACAATATTTTCTGATTACTCGAAAACAAGCCTCCTCATATTTTCAAACCTTTTGACAACTATAAAAAAGTAATTTATCAGAATTCTATTCTCATGTGAAGACTTACCTCAAAATGTATGTTGCTATCTCTCAAAATAATAATGGTAAATTCAAATATAAGTTTGTATAGTTGTATTCGTGTACAAACAAGTTTTACAACAAAAAGAAGAAAGTTGAAGCTGTTATAGATTCTCCTGTTCCACTATAAAAATGACTTAATATTACAAAGTAAAACTCTCAAGACTTGCAATGCCGGATATGGGCTTAGGATTGTTACCAACTCTGAAGATAACTACAAGGGCTTCTTCAGTTCCCTTAGTATACTTAGAAATAATGCATATTACAGTAGTCAACTTTTTCCATTGGAGTCTGTCTCTTTCTGATCCCAAGGCTATATTGGCAATTTCCTTGCAGACACATTCAGCAATAATTTTAAGCCTGGAACCCATCTAAATGTTCTCTCCTTTACCAACCATATCATCTTTCCCAAAATCATCTTGGACCAGGCTATATCTGCACTGTCCATAATCTAAAATAGTAACATGATGAGATGTGATAATATCAAATACTTCGCCAGATAACAGCTAAGATATTTTGAAGAAAGCACTAAGTAATAATAATTAAAAAGTTTTTCTGCTAAAAATTCAACTGCTTTTTGTTTTTCTTAGTTTGTTTTCTTTGTTGGTTCTGCTACTGTCTTCCACTTTTTATTTTTCTCTACACATTTGTTAATGGAATGGTATAGTCAAAGTACCTTAGCTAAAATTCAGCCAACAAATAAATAAAATAAAGCCCAAAGAAAATATACTGGTTATATGCAAGAAATATCATCACAGGGTTCAGTCCTGGGTCGTCTCCTGTGTGGCATCTACTTCTCTGAAGTCCACACCAACACAGAGGGACTCTGGCTGACAAAGTTCGCAGATGATTGCAAGTTGGGAGCTATTATTAACTCCCTGAGTGATGTTGACATCCTACAAAAAGGCCTCACTGAGACTGGTGAATGGTATCAGAACCATGGCCTTAAGCTCAATGCCAAAAAGTGTGTCATCATCCCCTTTGGGAAAAACCTGGTTCCCATGAATTACCACATCAATGGTAGTCCACTGAACACAAAAGGTGTTATAAGAGATCTGAGGACAAAGGTTGACAGCAACTTCACTTTTGACCACCACATTGCCAATGTGGTCAGAAAGTCCTTCTATGTGACACATCTCATTGCTAAGGGTTTTGCATCCAAGAAGAAAGAGGTCATTGTCACCCTCTACTCTTCCTTCATTAGACCAGTCATTGAGTACAATGCCCCATTTGGCATGTACCTCACTAAACACCTGCAACAACTGGAGAGGCTGCAAAAGTACCTCACAAAAAGGATCTTAGGCCTTAAATTCTTGTCCTATATGGACAGACTAAAAAAAAACTCCAACTATTCTCTGTCTCATATCGCCTACTTAGAGGCAATCTCTGCTTGACTTACAAAGCCATGTCTGACCTAGCTCTGTTAGAAAATCTACATCTAAAGAAATCCCAATACCTCCTCACCACATGCTCCAGAGACCACAACCTCATTACCACAATCAACAGAACATGCTGGAGGGACAAGTTCATAACCCAGAGACTGCCCATGCTATGGAATAGACATCCCATAAATGTCAAGCAGAGCACCTGACTGGCCTTCTTCAAGAGAAATCTTGATGAGTGGATGGGAAATAGATAATTCACCCCAGGGATCACTCCAGTGGCTTTACTTGACAGAGGCATTGGGAACTAAGGTCGGGTGGCACAATGCCAGGGTAATCCTATGGGCTAGGCTTGTAAAGGCTCCAGGGTCATTAGCCTAGTACACACCTATGAACCTATGAACCTAAGTTCCTCAAGTCATCTTTACTGGAGGAGGGTCAATGCAAACAAATACGACCTGGTACACACCTGCTGTTTATATTTGCAAAGACATTCCTTTTGATAAGCAACTTCCAGAAAGGGTGCTCAGGACTCATTTAAAGTTTATGTGACTGAACCAAACCTTAGAGTTTGAGAATGTGAGCTTCTTGACAAATTCATTAACAAGGCACTGAAATGTGTGCAGAATCAAAAATGGTTATCAAAGAGACAGGGTTATTAACAGGAGCAGATCTGACACTGGCAAGAGACACTAATATGTCTAAAGCAAGTGAAATGTCAAATATTCAGCTTGAAAACATGAATGGAGAGTTAGAAGTGTGCAAATTAAGAGCTATGAGTGAGAAAGAACAAAATGTAACTGAAGGCTATTAAAACTCTAAATACATAAAAATGATAAAATTAATGTCTTGTGATTCCTCCAAGGTGCTCAGATTTATGCCTGATAATACTAAAAGAGATAGAACCCACACCCAACGCAAATAACATGGGTATAAGCATGAGGAGATGCCATATTCTGGTCATAAACTGAAGCTTTTTATCAAACTTACCTAAATTGTGAATACATTTGTAATAAATACAGACTGTTGTTTCACTTAGTGTCATTGCAATCTTAGTTCAAGTAACAAAATGAGTTGGAATCATTGTGAAGTGCTTGGTATGGTTAAATAAATTCACATTGTAAAGGTGCATGGTGATTAATCAACTAATATGGACTACAACACAGTCATAGCAAAATCTCAAAACAGTCAGTCCAGTCTGATAACGCAGAAAACGTACAGGGTAAGAACTCGGGGTATATATAAAGAACAAACACAGAGGTATTTAATAGGGATATCTCAAAAGCATTTCAGCTAGTGCAGAACAGAGGATTATGACTGGGTTGCCTATCCTAACTGACTTATTATGTGTTTGAGAGATAGATGCCAAGAAATTCCTGTTGAAGTGTAAAGGTTAACAATTTGGGCATATTTCAAAAGAGCAAACACAGAGTTATTTAACAGGGATGTCTCAAAAGCATTTCAGCTAGCTCAGAGCAAAAACAGTTAGCTGTTGAATCTAATGCTCAGATTTCTAGAAGATATACACAGGTCGATGTCATTAACAAAAGAGATGTTAATATAGTGAAGAGACTCAGCAACATTCAGAAACTCAAGTCACAGAGTGCTGATGAAATTTAGGAGAAATTAGGAGAATTTAGGAGAAATGTTCTAACTTGCTTGAAGGCTGGGATTATGTGCGTAATATCAAATAACGATTTCACCTGGGACAATATTAATGATTCACACTCTGAGAATAATTACATTTGTGCTCAGTACTAAAATCTGGATGAATTAAAAGACACAGAAGCAATGAGAATCATAGTCAAGGAAACTGAACTGATCCAACAGGCGAGCATCATGGTAAGAGCTGCAATGACGACCAAATTAAGAATATGCATGGACCCCCAAAACCTAAATAAATAGATCAAATGGGAGCACTATCCACTCCAGACAAATGGCAAAGAAGCAAATATGCCTAAAGCTAAGTTTTTCTCTATACTTGATGCTAACCAAGTGTTCTGGCAGATTAATATAGATGAAGCTAGTTCCAAACCTCAAATTTTAATATACTTTATGACAAGAGAGAGAATATAACCAAGGTATTAGGGAAAGACAGTGAAGAGCTTGGTTGACATTGGCATCCTGAGACAGTATAGCAACTGCCTCATCTTCACTGACAACACTCTACTCCTAGTCCACACAAACTCAACATGTGAGAGATGCAGTTATATTAAGAACCTTGAATCCATGCTCTCTCACACACCAGTCAGTACATATGACAATGAGCAGGTTGTCAGCATGCACACCTCACCTCCTACTCCACCCAAACACACATCACACATGCCTACATATGCAGAGGTCCTCACCAGAAACATGCCTAAACACCAGAGACTTCCCAACACAAATACAAGCATGCTACACATAATATTTCCTCTGCAGAACACAATACACATAATAGCTCATGCACCAGTGTTACACCTGCCAAGCCCTTAAAGCAAAACACAAAACCAAACATATTAGCCATACATGATTCCATTGTGAGACACACAGATGTCCCTCTCACCAGGCCGGATAAGGAAAAGGTCACCGTCAGCTGTCTGACAGGTGCTAGGATCCAACATATCACACATGCACTCAAGCCTCTCAACAACAGATACTGTCATGACTCCATCATAGTCCATGTTGTTGTGAACAATTTGAGACGTACCTCTCTGGACTATAAGAAGAGAGACATGACTGAGCCCTCGGATTATGTGTCTCAGAAAGGTATGTCCCTAGACTTAAGCAGTATTTTACCTTCCCCTAGGATGATGCCTCACTACAAACAGAAAATTATTGACTTCAATAATTGACTTAGTTTCTGGTGTCATTCTAAGCGGATCCAGTATCTGTCAGCCTGAGATGACACATGATCGACAGACCTCGATGCTTTGCCAGAGATGATCTTTATCTATCACCCCTGGGATTTTGGCTACCGGCTAAGGCTCTTGCCACCCCCATAGTGCCTTTTTTAGATGGTGTCTCAAGGACAAAATTCCCGACATAAAAACTCCATATAAAAACAGCTTCATGGTTATGCTGCTAAACTCTAGGAGTCTTAACATGAAACTGCTCTCACTAGAAGCAGTCCTCACTTTGGAAGACAAAGACATGTGTGCAGTCATGAAGACCTGGTTAAAGGCTGTGGAGAGCACCCCAGGCATACTGAGCTACACCTCATTCCACACATTCAGACCACAAACTGAAAGTGTGAAAACTAAAGGAGTTGGTATGTCAATAGTCATTAAAGATAAATACACCTCCAGATTGGTTAAACAGTATGATTCCCTAGAGATACTTCAGGTAGTGCAATTAACTGTTGGTAGGATGCCTGTTCAAGTCATTGCCAGCTACAGGACCCCCTCCATGAATTAGGGCACCCATTCTGCCTATTTGTATCTACTTGAGTCTATCAATATACATCTGAACACAGTGAGTTTAGGCGACTTTAACTACCCATCCATTAACTGGGTAAATTAATCGTGCTCAAACTCACTTGCCCAAAGGTTTCTTGACTTCATTAACTGCAACGGGAACATCCTAGAGCCGGTGCTTACAATATGGGGGACTACTGTGGCACCCCCACTGTGAGGTCATCCCTCTTGAGGTCTGACCACAAATCAATCTCATTCAAAGTAACTATCACACCTGACCCCCCTCCAAAGCAGATTATAACTTCTTACTGAATAGTATAAATAGCTTCACTGCACCTCTCCCCTCAGATGAAAATGGCAACTATGCTGAGTTCCACATCTGTGCTTTATACAAACACCTGTATAACTACATTGACTTGGTTGTACCTGATAGGACCAAAACAAGCTCCTCATGGAAGAGCAGACCTGACTGGTAGACAACTGCCATTAACAGGCTTTACAATAAGAGGAAGAGATTGTTGTCTAAGTATAACAGGGAGCAAGCCCTAAACTGGACACAGTCCCTCCTCAGCTTAAACAAGCAAATAAGACTTCTTCTGAAGTCCTCCAAAGCAATCTACAAATCCAAATTAGCTTCTTCAACTAAGGACAACCATAAGGTGTTCTTTAGTTACATCCATAACCTAAAAGGAAGGCCCATATTTGTGCCAAACTGGTAGTTAATGATACCACATATACTGATCCTGTGGACATAGCTAACCTGTTGCCTCACAGTTTCTGTGAAACCTTCACTCCCCTGTCTCCACCACATGTACCCAATGACATCCCTACCACCAGTCCCCTACCTTGTATCTCTAAATGCAGGTTGCAAACACCCTCTCTAAGGCCGAAAACACAGCATCTATGGGACCTGATAACATCCCAAGCTGCATCCCACATGGGCTCAAACAAGAATTAGCAACACCACTGGGTACTTTTTTCAATCATAGTCTAAGCACCGACTTCATCCCAGCTGAATCTAAAATGGCCACAGTTATTCCCTTGCACAAAGGTGATGCTTCTACTGACCCTGGGAACTGTAGACCTATGAGCCGGACCATTGCTCTTACTGAAAGGGATGATAATACATTTTTTCCTTTAGTTTAAGGCCATGACGGGCTACTCACTCTAAAGGCCTTATCTGCAAGGCCATAGAGTGAATCATCATGGACCTTATCAACAAAGATATAGATAATCTCCATACATTTGACCCTACTCAGTTTGGATTTGTCAGACGGAGATCATGCCTGTTAAACTTTGTAGATTTCTTCAAGACAGTCACCCAGGCCCTGGCTGAGGGAAAATCTGTGCATACAGCCTACCTAGACTTAGCCAAGGCTTTTGACACTATCTCCCACTCAGGCATCATTAACAAACTCACTCAGTTAGGTATCAATTGTTAGATGGGTTACAAACCTGTTCATTGATAGAACTCATATAGTCAAAATAGAGGAATCCACCTCCAACAGCAGACCTGTAACCAGTGGTGTTCCACAGGGATCAGTCCTGGGACTGCTACTGTTTGAAATCTATTTCTCCGAAGTACAAGCAAAACCTAAAGGTCTGTGGCTGACAAAGTTTGCTGATGGCTGCAAACTGGGAGTGGTCATAGAATCTCCAAATGATGTCAACATCCTACAAGAGAGTCACAAACAAATGATTGGTGCCAAAGTCATGGCCTTAAACTAAAGGAAAAATGTATTATCATCTCTTTAAGTAAGAGCAATGGTCATCCTAACTAACACATCAATAGCAACACTCTAAGTACACACTCAGTGGTGAGACAGCTGGGCACACAGTTTGACAGGAACCTTATTGTTGATCACCATGTCTCCACATTGGTAAGAAGGGTACTCTATATTGCTTATCTCATAAGTAAGGGCATTACCCCCAGAAAAAAGAAGTTATAACCTCCCTGTACTCTTCCCACATCAGGCCAATAACTGAGTACAATGCCCCTTTTAGTTTTTTGCTTTTAGTATGTACCTTTCCAAGCACATGGAAAAATTGATGAGACCACAAAGGTTCTTAACAAGGAAAATTCAAATTGTTCAGCATCTGTCCTATGTGAATCATCTGAAATCATTGTCACTTCATTTTGTTTCATATAATCTACTCAGAGGCAATCTCTGTCTTGCATATAAGGCAATCTCTGACCTTGCTTTACTGGAAATGCTGCATGTCCGTAAGTGAAATGGTACACGGGCTACTCACTCTAAAGATAACCTGGTATGTGACATTAATAGAACCTGCTTGAGGGACAGATTTGTCTCCCAGAGGTTACCTTACCTTTGGAGCAGATTCCCACTTCATGTCAAACAGAGCACCTCAATGGCCCTCTTCAAACGCCATCTGGACGATTGGATGGGTAACCATAAATTCACCGTGGGGGGGTCTACCTGTGTTCCTCTTGGACAGGAGCAATAGGTACTGATCATGGAAATAAGGGTAGAACTTGGCTAGGCTTGTAAGGGCCCTAAGGGCATTAGCCTAGTAAATTCCTGTGATCCTATAATAAGATGTTAGCATTATTAATTTCCCATATTTTGAGTTTAAAACAACCTTATCATACCTCTCAACCTCATAGAGCAGGAAATCTGGACAAATCCATAAATAATGGGGAAAAATGCGCCAAAATATAGAGACTTTTTTAAAATATTGCTCTTACAAACTTAGAATGTTGGTAGAATAAAAGGTTTTGCATTAACATAAATTTTTCGAAGGGTATGAAGTCTGAAACTCAAATGCCTGTCATCATTGCACGATGGTAAGAGATGTATAACATTTTCAAATGTTGTAAATCCAAAATGTGTGCACTCTCAGTAAGCGTGAGATGTGTAATAGGTGAGAAACAGCGCCATATAAACTGCAGCTGGTAGAAAATGCTCATTAGATATTGAGTTTGAACTATGGCAGGCATGCCTGGAGTTGTTGGAGAGGGTGTGCGCTTCTGGGCACAGCGTTGGGGTGTCTAGGAGTCCAATATTTTTGTTGGACTCCTAGTTAGGGAACATGAGCCCAGATTACTGCAGCTTGACTATTTTGGTTCAGAATATAAATTTGATGCCTGGAATAGTGTTGTCAGGGCCTTAACCAGTGCAACAGGTATCCCTTGCACAGGTGAGCAATGTAAACATAATTTTGATGACCTGCGGAGGTGGAAGCGGGATGCCCTTGAGCTTTGGATTGGGGAATGTCAGGCAGGGGACACCCCACCGACATGAAAGTATCAATTTCAGTGAGTAATTGTGAGAGTTAAAAGCTAAATATGGTCCAGACTGGTATTTATAATGGTGTTCTGTTCTCTTTTTTATCTACAGCTGCTGAGTAGAGATTCGCAAATGTTCGATCCCATGATGCACGTCTAGTAAGGATGAAGAAGCATGTGGTATGCATGCATCAGAACAGTATTGCCTAAATAGTATAATAATAATAATAATAATAATAATAATAATAATAATAATAATAATATTAATAATAATTTGTGTAGTAATTTTCTAGCATTAAAAGTTAAGGACCACTTAGTTGGTATCTAATAGAGTTGTATCAAACTGAGCATGCATATCCCAAATGTAAAAGAAACTATGCATGTCTTAGTCTGTAGCACAAAGCAATGGTGCCATATTCTCAAATAACAGTGGGTATGCATCTCTAAACTGTAAAGGAAAAGTATGCATGCAGTAGTCTGTAGGACAAAATAACAGTACAGAAGTTTAGTGTAGTTATCAGTTGCGGGTTCCAGGGGATCCATCTGCCCCCACTACACCAGCTACAGCACCACTGCCCAGCATGTCTGGTGCAGTAGCTGCTAGTACCCCCTCTGCTACCCCTGCACTAGCTGGCTCCTCAGGTAGTTATGTCCCAAAAGATAGGCCTGTGGCTCCCTCTGGGAGCAGTGGCAGAGGGGGGTGAGTTATCACCTGTGACAAACTGCCAGGGATGGTGCGTAGGATTGTGCACCATACCATTGGTTCACACCTATGCCGGATGAAGTGCCTGCTTTCCATCCTAGTGCAGAGCACCAGTAGGAGGGGCAGACATCATGCACTGCAGCCAGTGGTGCAGTGAGGTGACAGTGGTGACAGTCCACTGGGTGAGGACTAGATTTTCACTGTCAACCACCTCAACATACATGGCATGGAGATTTCCCATCCTTGTCCCCATCCATGGTGTTCACCCTCCTCATGTGTCCTTCACCATCCCTGTCTCTTGTCTTGTTTGTCTTGTCTGTCAGCAAATACTTCCAAAACCGCCCAACTTACTTCACCTAGACATTCCTACAGCCCTTCCCCAACATTCCTCTCTCTCAAAAAAAAAAGGGTACCTGTTCCACAGAAAAAAAAAAATCATCCCATACATAACTCTTCATTTCACACACGTGTTAATGACACACATGATTCTTTCAAATTCTCTATACAATTCTCTATACAACAGATTGTGTTGTGGTTGCCCTCTCTCTCTCTGGGGCTGACAGTCCAAATTCACCAAAATTTGTATGATTTATTCTGGAAGAAATGGATAGCTAAGGTTCTTTCCCACACCCGTCTTGCACATTTCTGCCTTGTTTTCACTTTGTGTATTCCCTTGCTTGCTTGCCATTTCACAACTTTCCTGTTTTTTCTCATTTCTTTCCTTTAAAGAATTATTGCATGATGGTATGCGGTGCACACCAACTTGAAGCAAAGTTAAAAGGCTGCAATATAAGTAGATATATTTATAGTATCATAAACAGTTGTAAAATTATTACTTCCACCCATTTTCAAATCCAGTGCCATGTGCCTACAACAACAGCAATGCATTAGCAGTAGCTGCCACAGAGTCAGTTAGATACTAGATGTATTTAATACATTCAATAATAAGTGACACAGCTTAGGAAAGATTTCCCTTTCTGCTTTCCTGTGCTTGCTCCCCATATTACTAATGTCATATCTTCGTCATTAAATTTAGAATTGCGCAATCCCCTGTAATGTTTTCTTAAGCATTATTGCAGGATACTCATTTAGTCTTGTACAGAACTAGTGCACAGTGCTGTGCAATTACCTGTAGCTAAACCATTTGCCACAAAAAAGGAACTTATCCCAGCATTAAGGCTATTAATTCCTGCAGCCAGAGATTCAGTTAACTGGCATATGTATACAACAGTAGTTAAGTCTGACATTTGCATTACAGTCTCTAAAATACACCTGGTAATCAACTGAGTCTGTAGCACCACCTGTTAATGCAGTAATACATGTATGTTTTTGTTCAGATGGTACTTGGTTTAAATGCAGGTAAATGTTAACAGTGTCAAATAATTTTATGTGTAAATTCAAATTCTGAAGTGTGATAGTAGGTATGAAGTGTCTAAAATCTGGCTAGATGGTACTGGTTTTCAATCCAACTATTTAATACTTAGAACTGGTTTTGCCATAGCTGCACATTAGTACATGCTGTGCACCATTGCACACTTATGCTTTAAAGAAAAGAAATGGGGAAGACAGGAAAGTGGTGAAATGGGGAGCAAGCGGGGAATGGACAAAGTGAAAACAAGGCAGGAATGTGCAGGAAGGATGTAGGAAAGAACCATAGCTATTCATTTCTTCCAGTATGCACCATTCCTGACAGTTCATTACAGGTGATAAACTCACCCCTTCTGCCATTGCTCCCAGATGGAGCCACAGGCCTATCTCCAGGGCAGAAGTACCTGAGGGTCTGGGTAGTGCAGGGGTGGCAGAAGGGGTGCTACCAGGTACTGCACCAGATGTGCTGGGCAGTGGTGCTGCAGCTGGTGGAAGGGGGCAGGTGGATCCTGTGGGACAGCCCTACCCCACTGTGCTGTGGAAAAAAACAAAAATTAAGAAAAATAAACACACACAAAATAATAAACCCCCCAAAAAGGACAGAGAAAAGGGTTGAGGCGAGAGAAAAAAAGAGAAAACATCAGTAACTTCATATGTGACATACAAAGCATTGGATCAATTATTTTACTCTAACCTGTTACCTTTACTTTTAACACTAAAAACTCCTAACAAATAACTTTATTTACTGTTAAGACCATCCAGCTCCTAGCAGATGCAGAATACACTACAGATTGCAGTAAGCAATCCTTGATGTATGCTTACATTGCGCATATGTGTGGTCCAAATTTACTGATTACAGCTTACAGCAAGCCAGGAGTATCACTGCTTTACAGCTCTGATGATACATTGCAGTACTGATAAAACCTTAACAGTATTGTATATTTGGGAAGTGTAGGTTTTTAAGGCACAACCTATGCCGGCATATAAGCCAATCAAAAATCCCAAAGGGGAGCCTCTTTTGTTCAATGTGGAACAGCAGGCTGTTCTGCATTGAACAGAAGAGGCTCCGCTTTGTCATTTTTGATTGGCTTGTATGCTGGTATATGAGCCAATCAAAAATTGCAAAGCATATCTCAAGCAACCAGAGCATATACTTAACTGGCATCTACCAATTACCATGGATGCTGGTTAAGTGAGACTTTACTGTACCATTAAACATACCAATCTTGACTATATCCAGCTTTTAACTCTGACAAGTAGTCTCTATAAATGATCCTTACACATATGCGGGGTGCCCCTAGTCCTACATTCCTCAATCCAGTGGTTTAGGATATCCCTCTTCCTCATTCTGAGGTCTCTGTAGTGGTTCCTATGCTATTTACCACTACAGGGATACTGGTAGCACTGGTCAGAGCCCAGGCCAGACTAGTCCAAGCCTCTGCCTTGTATTCTGAAACATGATAGTCTCTCTGCAACAGCCTGGGCTTTTGTTCATTCACTAGGAGTCCAGCAAACACTTTGGACTCCTGGACACCCCATCTTTGAGCATGGAATCTCAAAAACTCTCAGCCATGCCTATCACAGATCAAAACCAATGTAGAATTTTGTTTTCCCACCAATTACAGGTATTGTGCTTACTGGGAGTGTGCACTTTCTGAATTTACAACACTTGAAAGTGTCGCGCTTCATTTACCATGGCACAAACATGTTGCTCAAGAGTCCACACTGCCGGGAAATGTGTTTGAGCAGTGTTCAATACTATTAATTAAATGCATCTGGTGTATGTTTGTGGCTGAGTCCTGTCTGCTACCTGAGTGGTCCATTTGTCTGGTTTGTGCAGTGCCACTCTACATGCAAACAAAATGTGCATAGCCAAAGCCATTTGTGCTAAGCATCACATCACACAAACAGTGCCCCCACAAATAAAAAAGAAAAAAAGTATAAAACAAACATGGAGAATTGGTTAAAATGTGGAAAATCAATCTATGACATACAGAGTTGAAACTGTTAGTACACATGGGATATGACTACACAGGTCTGGATCCCAACTCTCACTGAAATGCATTGAGGAGGGGGACTTATCCATCTTTACCCCACAATCACCTTTGTGGAAAATACATGACATAATTCCTCACACAACCAAGTGCAACAGAATGTACACTGATATCAAGGCATGACCTGGTATTTGTAAATGTATTCTATGTAATATATTTGGATATAGTGCACTTACTGATCACATAGCATTCTATGATTATTCCTTGAAAATACAGCTGTGTCCTACCTTTTTGTGTTTCTTGGTCATTCATCAGTTATCTGATCAGTACTCAGAGACACGCAGTCTGTAAGTCAGTCCATATCCTTTATCTTAAAATGTATGACGATATTCACTGAGGACAATATGATATGCAGTTGCCATCAAATCAATGGAACGTTGGATGCCACAAGCAAGCATAGACTGCTGTTTTGAGGGGTGAGGAGCAAATGTGGGTTCCTGTCATGGCACATGCAAGAGTATAATGTTCTTCCGAGGGGGGTGGTCCCAGTCTGCTACTGTTATGGCACAAACAATGATATGTTGCTCTTATTGCTCTCTTTGTTTTGCATCCTGCCCATTTGATCTTGCGAGGGTGGTGAAGCCAGAAGCTGCTGTCTTTAGGTTCACAGGTTCATAGATAGGTACTAGGCTATCTGCCCGAGGGCATTTATAAGCCTAGCCAGAGTGTGTCGGCTTTCGCTGCCCCATTGATTAATTAACTGCTCTTCTGTCAAGCAGAGCCAGTGAAGTGATCCCAGGGGTGTATTTGTTTTGGATCCTGCTTATTTGATCTTGTGAGGGTGGTGAAGCCACAAACTGCTATGTGTCTCATTACTTTCTAACTTCTCTCTGTTATGATTTCCATTACAAATGTATGGTGCTAAACTGAGGGCTTGCATTGATCATCAGTACTTTGGGGAGGTATCAATGTGAGAATCTTTGAGGCCTGAGTTCTACAACTTGCTAATGGACACACACAAGTCAAATAAGTCTCTGCTGTCACATGTGACATTAATTTCTGTACAAATCTCCCACCTTGTAATTGCTTACTGTACTAAGTGATGAAATGCAAGGACATGTCATAATATTATTATACAATATAGTACATGTTCAGGACTTATCTTGTAAATACAGCAGTTGACAGTGTTAGTTCAGAGCTGACTGTGATGCAAGCAGTACACAGGCAGTACACGAGGAGGTAAAGACTGTGGCTCTGAGTTCAGGCCAGCAGAGATTGCAGGGTTCCTGTATTGTGTCCCTGTCCACCCTGTTGTATGCTACAATGTCCATGTTGTGTATGCTGTGATAAGTTATATGTAGTCTGAAAACTCTTCTCTGTCTTGGCCTATGCCTATTGGTAGCAGCAGCAGCACTGCCTGCAGCCTATAACACATACAATTGGAGATAAGCAGCAGTAGCAGCTCCTAACATTCTGTCTGTGTGGACTCTGGGTCTGTACTCCATACTTTTGAAATCCCCAGGAAAAAACAGCATAGAGTCTAAATGGTTGCTTTATAACTTTTTGAATAGATCCACCAGCTTGTTTGATTAGCATGCAATTCAGCTGCTTATGATGTAATTAGCATCTCTGAAACACAACCTAGACAGATGCAATCCATTAATAATCTACTCCATTATAAAAAGGCAAATGTGTAGCTAGTCAAAACAATGGTTAGGATACTTGCTAAATGTTCAGCAAAGCAAAATATTTCCAAGCTATCTTTACAGAGGAATACTGAACTCCAGCAAGTATGCTGTCATTTTTTACCTACATGATGCATATGCTGGAATATATTAATGAATAATGTGAAGCAGAGCCTTTTACACTATCTGTATGCATTAGTTAGAAGTGTACTGAAGGCATGAACATGTTTGTCAGGCTATTTCAGAGGTACAAATGACTGACAATACATGAAATAGTAAGTTTTGTGATACATATGTACAAATGTTTCAGGGACAGGTCCTTTGAATGCACATTTTAAATGTGCTTTATTAGCAAAATAATTAATGTGCCTCTTCTTTAGTGGGTGGGGGGAGCAAAGAGAAGTTACTGTTATGTCACAAACTAGAATGGACTGTTCTTTTGAGGGGGAGGACATTTGAGTTACTGCTATGCAAATATAAGGATAAAGTTGCCCTTTCTACTTTCCTTGTTTTGCATCCTGACTGTTGTTAGTATTTCACATATGTCATATGTGTTATGTTTTTTAGTGGGTACTGCTAACTGCCTACTCTAACTGTTTTATCTGGTAACAGTTACTTTGGAGTTATGTTATAGTCATGTTTATTATCATTCTGTTGTGCTTTAGGACTGAAAATGTCATTGAGGCGCAAACCTCCCTTCAGTGATGCAGTTGCAGAAAACACAATAATCGTGGACACACTACATCAACATGGCACTTTTCTTCTTGAAAAGGGTCATCCCAATACACCAGACAGTCTGAGGATATGGCAGCAAATCATTGCTAACATAAATGCTGTGGACACCCATGGCCGTACTTATGAGTGGGTGTACCACAGGGCCAATGACATGCTCACATCTGCATGTTGGCATGCAGCTGCTGTTGCCCAAGACCACAGGGTAACCAGGGGGTGGGCCTGCTGCAGAATCACCTCTAACCCTCAGTGAGGAATTCCTGGTGAATCTTCTGACACAGGAAAACTCACGGCAGAGTGGCCCATAATATGTCATTGATGTGGGTGCAACTCCTGAGTCCCAAGAAGAGCTTCCAGGTAGGCTTTGTTATATGACCAGTTCAATATGTTGTATAGTAAAATAATTGAAATAAAGGTTACTTCTGTGTTACTTGTGTTTTCTTGGGGTTGAATATTAGTACAGTGATAAGCTCAGTTTGGAAATGTCAGACGCATTGTTGTTAAAGTAACATGCCATGATGATTGAGAGGAGTACAAGTAGTACCTCCTGTCTTACTATTAAATATGATGAGGTTGGCCTTAACCCTTGGACATTCAGAAATGCAGCAACATAGACATCCTGCAGGTGGTAAACAAATCAAGTTATTTCCGTACTCCAGATCAATTTGTAGAAATCTAATGTGTCATTTTAGGCCTGTTATGTGTATTTTTGCACTGCCTGTAATAGTGGTAGCACTGTTAGTTGTTTAGCATATTTTGCACCATAGTAGTGCAGATATTAATGTATGTCCATGCTTCTCCCTTTTTTTCATAGGGGATCTGATGTCAGTGTCTCATCAGACACTGATGATGGTGGTGAAACGGAGGCACAGTCGGGGGTGCACAGGTTCAATATGACACAGAGGTTGACATCCAGCCATCCCCTTCTTTTTCCCTGGACATAGCATGTAGGCCTATGCTTACCCAGTCCACTGAGCCCACAGATATAGGACAGATGTAGGGCAATGACATTGAGCAGGGAAGTGTGGCTATTGTGGCTTCAGTGCCTGTTGAGTCTGGCCATAGCCAAAGTGTTGGCGAGATGCCATGCAGGAGGGTTGATAGGTATGCATTGAGAATGCTTGCTGTCCCTCCTCCTCCTGCTGCAAGTGTCTCTTCCTGTGTCACTAAATGTATGTTTAGGGCATCTATATTACATTATCAAAATGGCTTTTCATCGACCCATAAAAGTCGAACTCTTATAATAGTGAAAACCTGAATGAGCGAATTCTTTCCCTGGGAAATAAATCTCTAGCCCTACCATGAACTACACACTACATTAAACATAATAAACTGGGGAGCTTTTCCCCCCACACCCCCCTTACTAAATATACCAACTCTGAGATCACACTACAGTGGGGAAAAGGGCAAACCCCATAAGGATGGCCAAGCAGTTTCTTTCCAAGGGAAAGAATTTGCTCATTCGGGTGTTCGCTATTATAAGAGTTAGACTTTTATGGGTCGATGAAAAGCCATTTGATATAATGGCTTTTCGATAACATAATATAGATCCATGTTTAGGGCCATCATGGAGACACAGGCATATTCAGAAAGGCAGTCCAGACAAATGCTCAGGGTTGTGGATGTGGCACAATCTGACATGCGTGACTGCCTCCACTATGTGGCTGATTTCCTGGCTCTAATGAATGAAATGTTGGAAAGAGGGGTGTCTGTGAAGGACTGAGAAGTTTCAGTCATGGAAGAAGCAATGTCTGTGATGGAATGTCTGCTGGGAGGGGAATGGCTTTCTCATGGGGGTAGGTCAGTCACAATATCTGCTGAGAGCCAATGTGGCCATTTCCAATCATGCTCCCATAGTGGTAGTACTTCTGCTCATCCATTGGGGAGTGTGCTGTACACACCCAGATGTGGCAGGCTATGGGATCATGGTCCTAGCATTACCATGAAGGGATCACATCCAACATATATCGGTTACACTCAGGTAGCAATACTCCATTTGACCCTGGGTGTGGAGGTGCCAGTGCAACTCCTGGCAGAGCCAGTTCTCATGGTCAGGGGTAACAATGATGAACTGCCACCTCTACCATGCATGGCTCACACCTGTCCAGCATACCAACATATAGAGCTAGCACTTAGCTTGGCTGTGTATATGCACATTCTCACACACTACCTTCACATGGAGGACCCCTACAGACACACACACACACACACACACACACACACACACACACACACACACACACACACACACACACACACACACACACACACACACACACACTGCCTGCCTGCCTTTCTCCCTCACACACATTCACCAACCTTTTGTGTCAGCCTAGGCCTCCTGTCCCAACCTCTAGCACCCTGTCCAAGATGATAACTGTGCCATACCCCTGTTTTTGCTCTTCTGGATTCAGAGATACAAAAGCTTTCTCTGATGCACAAGGTGCATAGCTATGTTAGTTCATAGTAAATCTGCATTTGTGTTGTTGAACTGATAATTGTACCTGTCAGTTATATTTGCCTAGTCAAATGTTACAGTAGATAGCATCACTATAACAGCACTTTCTAGTGTATTCTATTGTAATGGTTGTGAAGTCAGGACCTGCAATGTGTGTCATTACTTTATAACCTTTCTCTTTAATGTTTTCCAGTACATACGTATGGTGCACATCATAATACACGCCATCACATTCAGATCTCAGGATTGTATGACAGCACTCTAGTCAAATTCATCAGAGCAGTAATACAGTATAATGCTCCCTTTTGCAGGAAACTCGCCAGACACATGCAGCAGTTGGACATACCACAGGGCTTTCTCATCATGATAACACAGGCCCTACTAGCCATGACATGATGTATGTGGGTAGATTAAAAGACATGTCACTGTCATCTTCCTGGTACTGCATTACATTTTAACTGTTATTCTAAGCCTATTACTTTTGGTTTCAGGCCAGTTGTCTTACATTAAGAAGGTTTGTAGTCTACACTCTGGTGAGAGAAGAGTGTAGCCTCTGCCCTTCTGAGCTGGGAATTGCTGACTGAATGCTTATTGTGGCTATTGTTCTAAGTCTCTTTGTTATGGTTTAAGCAGCTGGCCTCCAAAGCAGTTATTTACATTAGGAAGGTTTGTGGTGTAGACTCCTATGGCAGGGGACAATAGCCTATATCCTTCTAAGCTGGGAATTGCTGGTTGAAGGCTTATTGTGTCTGCTATTCTGAAAGTGTCTTAGTTCGGGTTTAAGCACTTGGTTTTCAGCCTACTTATTTCACACCAGGAAGGGTTGTTGTCTACACTTTTGTTGGAGTATTCTACTGAATTGCCACTTTATTTAAGCTATTTGTTCTTTTGTTGTGATTGCGATTTTCTGCACTTGGACATTCTAGTACTTTTGCATTTTATAGCATAGGCTTGATTCAGGCTTGCTGAATCTAGACTGTTTGGTATTATTGGAGCAGTAAAACCAGCTCTCTTACAAGAGGAAGACTTCCCTGCACCCTTGTGGTAGAACTGTACAGCCATGAACCCATCTGACTTGGGGATTGCTGCAATAAGGCTCACTGTTGGCCTTTCTCTTTTTGATTTGTTTAAAATAGTTTAACTTCACTTGCATTCTAGCATTGTGTTTTGGTGTGTTTGTACTCAGTTTAATGTGTCTGCTCAGAGCTTGCATTGCTACCCTCTAAGCAACTCAGTTGTGCATTGTGAAATATTGACACATTTTTGTAACCCTAGCCCTCCATATAACAGACACATTTTGTTAGTCTTACACCAAAACCTGGTCCATCTAGAACACTTCCCACTAGTTACTACAGTATATACCTTTCATAATGGATAGACAGTTTACCACCACACGTGCAGGCAGCCTGATTTATATGGGCATTCTGAGGCAACAGAACAATTGCCTCATGTATACTGACAACCAGTTGATGTTAAAACAAACTAATATAACATGTGAGAGCTGTAGCTATACTATGAATTTGGAATCAATTCTCTAACATAACAATAAAATAGATAGCAAACATGTCATCAGCACACAAAATTCACCTCTTGCACATAAGCTCACAGCAGACAAACCCACATATGCAGAGGTACTCACTAGAAACCTAACTAAAGATCGGAGACCTCCCAAGCACAAAACTATTGCACACAATGCCGACCCAACAGAATTCACTACACATAATACACACATCAGCGTCTCAGCCAGTAAGCCCCTTGGGCAAAACACCTTAAAACCAAATGTCTTGCTCATAAGCAACTCCATACTGAGACACACAAATGTCCCCTTCACAAGGCGGATAAGGAGAGGGTCACAGTCAGCTGCCTGTCAGGTGCCAGGGTCTGTCAGATCATGCGTGCAGTCATATCTCTCAACAAGTACCGTTATGACTCAATCATAGTCCATACTGCAGTGAATGATTGGAGAAGTACCTCATTGTACTACATGTAGGTGCTTGTCTCCCCCATAGTGGCCTTTTTAGGCAATGTCAGAACAGCTAACGTCCCAATGTAAAAGAATCTACCACAGACAAACTGAAGGTTGTGCTGCTTAATGAATGTAGTGTAAATCAGAAACTGCACCCACTGGAAGAACTCCTTACCTTGGAAGATGCCCATGTCTGTGCAGTCACACAGACGTGGTTTAAGGCCACAGAGAGCACCCTGGCCATGCAGGGGTACAATGCCTTCCACACATTCACACATCAAAACAAGAATGAAAGAACCAAAAGACAGAGGTATATACACCTTCATTAAAGAAATACACCACAAGACTGGTCAAAGAGTAAGTCTCCGTAGCACTACTCCATGTCCAACTAACTCTGTGTCAAACCCCCTTCCATATCATTGATAGCTACAGCTCCCCCACTATGATCCACGAGGACCACTCTGCCTACTTGGACCTAACTGCTTCACTGACTAGACAGCCAAGTCCCTTTGTCATTTGTGATTTCAACTATCTTTCTATCAATTTAGAGTCATATATGTGCACAAGCACACTCACCCTAAGCCCCAAGGGGCTTGAATGGCCTATAATTAGTACTGACCAACACAGTGGTTCTCTGCAATTACTCCTGTGTGTTCCCCCCCCCCCCCTGGTCAGGCCAGATCACAATTCAGTCTTGTTCACATTCACAACCTTACCCTACACTCCCTCAAGAGTAGAAAGGACAAAACATTCATCCAAAGCAAACTATTGGCTCATAATGGATGCCATAAAGAGTTGCAACCCCCTGCTACCACTATTAACAATGACTGCTATACAGAGGTGTAGACAAATGACCTGTATAAATAGCTATACCAATGTATAGAATCTGCTAAACATGAACGGATCAAAAGAAGTTCACAGAAAACAGGCCACCCTGCTTGGCATTAAGCATACATCAGTTATACAAGTGGAAGAAAGTAATGTCTAAGAGCAAGAGGGAACTGACTCAGCAGAGGAACTACTACATGTAGGTGCTTGCCTCCCTCATAGTGGCCACAGTTTGAACAAGGACATTAGCTATCTTGAAAAGTCCTCTAAAGCCACGTACAAACCTAAAGTAGCATACCTAGCTGAAGATAATCTGGAGGCATTCTTTAGCTACATTAGAAATCTAAAAGTGAAGGTCCAGCTTTGTGCCCAAATAGTACTGGATGGTTCCACTCATACTGACCCTGAGGACATTTCCAACTTGCTACCAGACATTTTGGGTCAAACTTCACCACCCGACCCACCAGACATACTCCAAAGCATATCTGTCAGCGGTCCTCCACCTAGTAGCTTCCTATGAACCTAAGGGTATGTCTGCCTCAGCTCCAGGCCAGTGTCTGATCCTGGCCTGGTGGGGTGGTTGTATATACAATCATCTGATATGGCTGATTGCATCAGGATTGCCTGCTGAGCATATGGGGGACAGGAGTTGGTGTGTGTGTGTGTGTGTGTGTGTGTGTGTGTGTGTGTGTGTGTGTGTGTGTGTGTGTGTGTGTGTGTGTGTGTGTGTGTGTGTGTGTGTGTGTGTGTGTGTGTGTGTGTGTGTGTGTGTGTGTGTGTGTGTGTGTGTGTGTGTGTGTGTGTGTGTGTGTGTGAGCTGTTGCTGGACTTTATAGTCAGCCTTTTACACCAGCCTGTTGGACACTGTAATCTTGTGCTGGACAGACACACATCTGTCATTACTAGGTTATACAGTAAGCAAAAGAAGCTGCTGTCTACAAATACAAAAGTGAGAACCAAGAACTGGAAGACCACCCTCCATAGCCTAAACAGGCAAAAAAGACAACTTGTGCTATCTCTCACCCCAACCCTTATTTTCTCATTTTTTTTCCTTCGCCCACAGCACAGTGGGGTTGGCCTGGTCCATGGAATCCACCTGCCCTGACTCCACTGGCTATGGCACCAAGGTCAGCATGTCTGAGCTGCAACCTGGTAGCACCCCTTGTGCTTCCCCTGTACTACCTGGCCCCTCAGGTATTCTGCCCTGGAGGACAGGCCTGTGGTTCCTTCTAGGAGCAGTGGCAGAGAGGATGATTTTATCACCTGAGAAGAACTGCCAGGGATGGTGTGTAGGAATGTGTGCCTCACTGTGAGCACATGCCTATGACAGATGGAGACACCGCTTTCCATCATTGTAATGAATACCACAAAGAGACACAGACATCAGACACTGCAGCCATCGGCTCAGTGAAAAGACAGTGATAACAGTCCACTGGGTGAGGACTTGATTCTCACTGTCACCCAGCTTGATGTCAATGGGTTTGCAAGGTCACTAGTCTAACCCCAGCCATGGTGTTTACCAGCTTCTTGTGTTCTTCACTATTCCTGTGTCTTATCTTGTATGTCCTGTCTGTCACCAATTGCTTCCTCACCTTGTCAGATTACCTGCCTCAGATATAGTGATGTCCCCTCCCCAACATTCCTCTCTCTCTCTCTCTTCAAAAAAAAAGACACCTGTCCAAAAAAAATGTTCCATAGATAGCTCTCCAGGTGGCAAATCTGTCTACTTACACTTGATTCTGTACAATTGGCTATGCAATATAATCATTGTTGTCACCTCTCTCTCTCTCTCTGGAGATGACAGTCCAAATTCAACAAATCTTCTATACATATGAGCAATTTTTCAGGCCACATTCTCTGTATATGTCATATATTCACAATACATGCATGTGTTGTCTACCCCCAAGCAACACAACCCTGGGGGCTCAGATTTTTTATACACATATATCATCCACACTACAAAGTGCAATACATAGTGTTGTGTGCTTCCTCATGGACAGGGCCACTCTGTGGTGCTGACAATCTTGCTCTGCTAAACTCAAACATCCAACTATACTCAGTAGGGGTACTTGTGTTTTTACACAGCTAGGCTTCTACACACCTAGGACACACTCTACAGTTAGTCTACTGACCTCATTTGATCCTATGAATCTATGTGTCTATGCAGGCCTCACAACCTGTTGTCTGCCACATTACCTGCCGATGTCATCTACCATAAGTTCATCTGAAGCCATGTAAAAGTCAGACTTGCACCATGGTGCTTGCATAAAGTACTGAGTTCTATAATCTGTATACTTAGGGGGTTTGTTCTCACTGCAGTCAAGTAAGTGTGTGTGTGTGTGTGTGTGTGTGTGTGTGTGTGTGTGTGTGTGTGTGTGTGCGTGTGTGTGCGTGTGTGTGTGTGTGTGTGTGTGTGTGTGTGTGTGTGTGTGTGTGTGTGTGTGTGTATGTGTATTTCTGCTCAGCAGAGTAGATGTGCTATCTTGCAGGTACTTCTCCAAAGGCATGGCGTGCTAGTCTTTTCATACTTGCAGAAGCCTGCACATCCATTTCATACAGCCTTCCCAACCTCTTGTCTCCCACATGGCCTGCAGACATATAAAAGTCAGATATGTGCAGTTGCACTTGCATATAGTACTGTGTTCTGTAGTGTGTGGATTTAAATAGGTAGGGATTCTGTTCTCACTGCATTCAAGTGTGTGTGCCTGAGACAGATGTTACTTGACATTACAGAGATCATTTTACACTGCAGTGAGAATAGAACCCCTACCTATCTATGTGCACATACTAGAGAACACAGTACTTAATGCACGCACCATGGTACAAGTCTGATTTTTGTCTAGACTGCAGGTAAGCTTATATTAGATGACATTGGCAGGCCATGTGGGAGACAAAAGATTGAGAGGCCTGCATGAAATGGATGTGTAGGCTTCTGCAAGTCTCAAAAAACTGGACTGGAAAACTATGCCATTGGAAAAGTGACTGTGGGATACACACTTCTGCTCTTTTGTGCAGACACACACATCCAGTTGACTCCAGTAAGAAAGGAACCCCTCCCTATCTAAGGTACACATACTACAGAATACAATACTTAATGCACTCACCACTGCACAGCTCTGTTTTTTTTCAGGACTGCAGGTGAACTTATAGTAAATGACGCTGGCAGACCAAGTGGAAGACAAGAGGTCTGGAGACCTGCATGAAATGGATGTGTAGACTTGTGCATGTCTCAAAAAACTGGCAAGCAATGCCATTGTAGAAATTACTGTGGAATAAACACTTCTGCTTCTCTGTGTAGACACACACACACACACACACACACACACACACACACACACACACACACACACACACACACACACACACACACACACACACACACACACACACACTTGCCTTCAATGAGGATAGAACCCCTACCTATTCAAGGACACACACTACAGACACAGTATTTGCTGCACATGCCATGGCACAAGTCTGATTTTAACAGGACTGCAGGTGACCTTATAGTAGATGACAGCAACAGGCCATGTGGAAGACAAGAGTTTGGGAAGCCTGCATAGGTACATTGCTTCATAGTGTTATCTGAGGCTAGTAGCCTAATAGCTGTAGGTTGTTTGGAAGCCTAGCTGTGTAACAACACAAGTACCCTTACTGGGTATACTTGCCTCTTGAGTTTTGCAGAGCAAGGCTGTGAGCACCACCAAGTGCTCCTATCCATGAGTGAGCACACAACATTATATATAACACTTTGTATTGTGGTTGATATATGTGTAGAAAAAGTAATGAGACCCCAGGGCTGTAGTGCTTATTTGGGGTAGTTGGGGGGGGGTGGCAAATTGATGTATTGTAAAATGTTAACATATAGTTATATTGTACCCTTAGTTTGCAATGTCTCCACAAGTAGTTTTATGCAATACAAAGGAAACGTACAATAAATAGCAATAATAAAATATCATATATACAATTCCATAGCGCAATGAGCATTGCATTTGTGCGCTGGTTAACAAAGGGTGCACGAATGTGAGATAGGCCTGTTTGTACACAGGGAAGCAGTGTGCAAACTTGAGACACATTGCTAATTCTTGTTACTATATGCCAGTCCCATCTGTATTCCAGGCTGGCTTTTCACAATGGCTAAGATCATTAATTGAATGTATCCATTTCCTATTTTGGGTGTCTGCTTTCTAGGAAATCTGTTTTTCCCCTATTTCTGCAATGCTGTGCTTCACACAAACAAGATAAGCTTAGCCTAACATTGTTTGGGATGCAGCACATTGCGCAAAATTGGAATTAAAAGAAGGCAAATAGGAAAATGTACTAAAACTAAGGAACACATATGCAAAATCTGTAAAAGCACAGTAAAACTTGATAGTAATCACAAATTTCTACATATGTCAAAATTTGAACCCTCACTCCAATAGAGCTTCAGAAAACAGGAGGGATGCCTTAGCCCTCTTTGCCGCACACACAGCTTTACATCAATGAAATGAAAAGTCATTCTTCACACAACCAACTGCATCAGAATGTACACTGCTATCAAACCATAAGCTGTGATTTGTACATTTAATTCTCTTTACTAAATTTGGACATAGAACAGTTAGTGATCATACAACCTATCATAATTGTGCTTACAAATTATGTGTTACCTTTCTGTGTTTCTTGATCATTCATCAGTTATCTAACACATAACACATGCAGTGTGTAAGTCATTCTATATCACTGGCCTTAACATGTAAGGGGATATTAACTGGGAATAATATGATATGCAGTTGCCAACAAATGAAGGCCAGGTTGGATGGCACAAACACGCATATGCTGTTCTTTTGGGGGAAGCATAGCTGAGTTACTGTTATGGCAGGAACAAGGATACACTCCTCTTTTTTTGCGGGGTGGGGAGGCAAAGCTCATTTACTGTTATGGCACAAACAAGTCTGAAGTCTGAAACTGCAATGTGTATCATCACTTCCTAACTTCTGTATTTAATGATTTACCAGTAGAAAGGTATGGTGCTAAACTGAGGCCATGCAGGGAACATCAGAATTCTTCA
The DNA here is from genome assembly GCF_019279795.1 of Protopterus annectens. Lineage (NCBI taxonomy): Eukaryota > Metazoa > Chordata > Ceratodontiformes > Protopteridae > Protopterus > Protopterus annectens. The sequence goes on along the minus strand of NC_056729.1, from coordinate 761,946,413 downwards.
GAAATATGACTGTGTGAATCTTTAATACCTGAGGCCTACTAATTACTAATAACTAATAAGTAAAATCAGTGTCTGGTGTCACATGTTAAGGTACTTTCTGTACAAATCCACCACTATTTACTTGTTCACTGTACCAAGTTAGGTAGTTACAATGATATGCCATAATATTATTAAAGAATACACTTTACGTTTAGAACTTAACTTGCAAATGCAGCAGTTGACAAACCTTTAGTTCAGGGTTGACTGTGTCTGATGCAAGCAGTACACAGCCAATACATGGGGAGGAAAAGGTTGTGTGAGTTGCCTGGCATCAATTTTACTATATGTATGTGAGTAGGAGAAAGGTATTAGGTCCCTAGGTGGTCAATGAATGTGCTATGCATTATCTCTTAGCCAAGGTAAGGGCATACAGAGCCCACCTTCATCTGCCTACAGGGACAGCAGCTGGGGGTTACTCCTCTGAGTCCACCTCTGACTGGTTCTGTGGTGATCTATGCATTGGTGTGGGATGTGTGTCCCTTCCTCTTCCTGATCCTGCTGCAGGTGTTTCTATAAGATCAGATTGTATAGCATAGCCCATAGTGTGAATATTTGTGTACATGTGCATAGATTATACTGGAGGCCTCTATCGGATATATCTGGACACCAGAAGTGTGCCTTCAGAAACCCAAAAACATGCTCTGTGATGTTTCTAGTTTGAGTGTCTGCCTCATTATAGCATTCTTCCATGGGTGTGTGTGTGTGCACTTGTTATGGGTGTCATCAGCCACAGTTCTATGACATAGCTAGCATCCCCCAGTAAATGGCCTGTTGGATGTCCCCTAGCAAACATTTGGTACAGCTGTGATGTATGCCAGATATGAGAACCATGATATTTGGCAGAGTTGCCAGCACACACATTCAAGATAACTCCCTGGGCATTACACACAACTTGGCAGTTGAGGAAGTGATATCCCTTATGGTTAATTTAAGTCTACTCTGATCACCAGGTGGTGCCTTAATGTGTACATGAGTACAATCTATGGCTCCCAGTGCTTCAGGGTAGTGCTCCACATGGTAAAACAGTTCCATATGGCTGGTCCTCTCTTCAGAAGTATGGGGAAAATATATGTGCTCACTGGCATGTATGAGCAAAGCATCCAGAAATTGGTGGAGGATCCTGGAAGCTGATGCCTCTGACACACCCATCATGTCCCCAGATGGTCTTTGAAAGGTACCAGTAGCTAATATTCTAAGGGCTACACATACCTTAGTTTCCACTGGAATGGGTTCATCTTGGTTGGCTCTGGCTCTGATTTGAGGGTGACAGAGCTCACAGAGTTCTTGTAATGTGCCCCTGTCCACCCTGTAGTGCTCTACAATCTCCAGCTCATGTAGCACCTGGTAGATTACCCTGGGCCTAAACACACTTTTCCTTCTCAGCCTAGGCCTATTATTAGCAGCACCAGCAGCACTGGCTTCAGCCTTGAGCACATGCAGATGTAGAATAGCTGCAGCAGCCTCTAACATTGTGTCAGTTAAAATGTCCTTGTCTCTACCACCATGGTATTGAAGGATAAATGAAAAACCAAGATGGGGACTACATGGATACTTCATACATTGTTGAATAATTCCACCATGTTTGATTGGTTGATCAGCATGCAATTCACCTGTTTATGCTATTAATAGCATCTACTAAAAACACCTATTACTTGCTCATTAATGTGCTATGCACAGATGTGTGCACCTTGGCATAAATAAGGCAAGCATAGGCATCTTCTATGTTGAAAATGGGGAATATATATATATATATATATATATATATATATATATATATATATATATATATATATATATATATATATATATATATATATATATATATATATATATATATATATATACTCTCTCTCTCTCTCTCTCTCTCTCTATATATATATATATATATATATATATATATATATATATATATGGAAACACTTTATAACCTCAAATTACTTGAAATGTCAAATTTTAGTATCTTAAGACTATAAAGCCGAATGTTAAAAATAGTGAAAGGTCATAATCGCGAACTCGAATATATGTCAAATTCACGGTTATGATCTTACACTGCGTAATGTCCGGGATTGTGTTTTGATGGTGCGCGGTGCCATGTGTGGATGTAGGTGTTATGTCAGGTAAGTGTTTTCTAAGGGTTTTGAGTGGGAGTTAGAGTGTGTGTGAGTGTGCTGATGTGTTTGATGTGTGTGTGAGGGGTCGGAGAATGTGCGTGTGTGAGTTGGCTTTTGTTTTGTGTTTGTGCGATCTCTGAGTTAGTATATATAAGTAGGGGTGTGTGGGGGCGCAGCCCCCCACATGGGGGGTGCAGGGGGGCTTTCCCCCTGCTTATGTGTGTATGAGTTGTGTATGTGTGTAGTTTTGTTTGTTTATGTTGTGATGTGGGTGTTGTGGTGTATGTGTGGTATAGTGTGTGCGGTTTTTTTGGTGTTGTGAATTTCGCGTTTTTTTTTTGTGTCGGTGTTTTGTGGATTTGGTTTTATAGTCTTGAGATACTGAAATTCGATATTTCAGCATTTCGAGGTTATAAAGTGAATCCATGTATATATATATATATATATATATATATATATATATTTATATATATATATATATATATATATATATATATATATATATATATATATATATATATATATATATATATATATATATATATATATATATATATATATATATATATATATATATATATATATATATATATATATATATATATATATATATATATATATATATATATATATATATATACATATATATATATATATATATATATATATATATATATGGGTCTACTTCAGTAGACCGAAATATTACTTACCCGAAATTCAGATAACTGAGACGAAAAGGCCGACAGCATGAGAACACCGAATCACCATTCCAGGTAAGTAATCCCTGGGAGTGGAAGTGGAGGGGAGAGATTATGCCACCCATGAGGAACTGCCAGGCATGGTGCATGGGCTGCTGAGCCAAACTCTTAGTGCATGTCAAACTGCTATCGTGTCTGACGTCCATGGAACTGGGATCCCACAACACCCTCCCCAACCAAGGTGTTTACCCTCTCTTGTGTCACACATCAACCCTGTCTGCTGTCTTGTCTGTCTGCAAAAGCTTCCTCACCTTCACAAATTACCTCCCCCACTCGTACCTATACCCTTCCCAACATTCCATTCTCACTTTAAAAAAAATGGGCACCTGTCACAAAAAATATTGTCCCATGGATATCTCTTCATTTCACACACACACACACACACACACACACACACACACACACACACACACACACACACACACACACACACACACACACACACACACACACACACACACACACACACACACACATCCACTAGACATACTTAATTTGGTCCAGTTGGCTTGACAATGCTCTTATGTTGTCCTTGCTCCTCTCTCTGGGGGTGACAGTCCAAATTCAGCTAAAAAATCTGTTAAAGTGCACAATTATTGCTGTACAAGAAATGTATAGCTATGGTACTTTCCTCCAGCCTCCCTGCACATTCCTACCTGCCTTTCACTATGTTTTTCCCCCTGCTTGCACTCCATTTTTCATTTCTTTAAAGATTTTTTTGCCCAATTCTGTGTGACATGCAGTGCCACTAAGCTCATCTAAATGGCACTATATTCATATATGTGTGTGTGGGAAATAATAATAATCACATTCAAAATCGACACCTGCACCCTAGTTCGAACCAAGGGCCATTCCACCTGCAGACCAGCGCATCAACCCACCAAGCCACACAGCTGTTAATTAACACAGGTGGTTTAAGCAAAACATACCAAATTGCCAAGGTATAATCATTAAGCATTTTTAAGCAGGGCTAAGCATCATGCTGTGTTGTGCAAATTTGCTTAAAGAGTAATGGAAAAAATGGGAGTGCAACTTGGAGTCTGGCACGGGAATACATGACTAGAAAGTCAAACACAGAATAATGGATGTAAGTGAGGTCTCTAACAGCAAGTAACTGCGCACTTGTATCTGCAACATTTAAAAATACACCTACTCAAACATTAATGGGAAATTGGTGTTTAACTGGTACTCAGTGGAGAAAAACATCCCTATAAAACCATGCACATAGTAATTGATGTAATTCAGGTATGTAACAGTCTAAGTGTGCAATTATATGTTGAAAAATACACCTGCTGTAGTGCTGTAACAGTAGCTCAGTTTGTTAAATGCTGTGACAACATTAATGTTTGGTACATATGGTCCTGGGTTCAAATCCAGTGGTGTGCAGCATTTAAATACATGTAAGCGTACATCACCATTGTGAATTCTGGAATGAATGACTGTGTTATCAACTATTTATCCACCCAATGCATTTCAGATGGAATGTCTGTTGTTCAGTGATGGAAGCCAAATGCCTGCAGATAGGAACACAGTTGACATGTTCCTACTGTAACACTAGAAAGTGCATAAATTGTCATGTTATACATTCACAGAGGATTTTAAGTTATTTAATACAAATGAAGTCAGTAATATCAGACTGCAGCACACAATCGTTTGCTACTGATATTACAGATAAGCACAACTAACATACACATATGGAGGTTGTACTAGCAACAAGGATTGCCAGTACACACATTCCAGATGACAACCATAATGCAACTCATGTCTTGGTAGTTTACAAAATGGTTCATATAATGGTAAACGTACCCCCTACCTTGTTCAAGGACACAACAAACATGTTTTCTTTTACTCTGTTAATGATACCTTTGGCTAACATACTTACCTTAAATTCATATCTCAATATCCTGTGGGATGGGTTCCCTCAATTAGGCTCTGGCTGTACACCAGGACTGCCACTGGTCACACCTTTACTTATAAGTGTTGTCCTCCACAATCTGCAGCCTCTCTCACTGTGCTTACTGCCTGCAGCAGCAGCTGCAGCCTGTAGCACACACGTGTATGTAATAAGTATATACTACAAACATACTCTCTGTGCTGACGTAGTATTTCAACCCCAGTAGTTCCACCCCATCATATGAGAAAGGGGATGTATTCTACATTGAGGTCTTATATCTCCTTTAATAGTTGCATGGGATTGCCTGATTACACTGCAAATCAGCTATATATGCTTCAGTTAGCATTACTCAACCACAGATTGGTTCAGAGACAATCACCTGCTAATGAGAACCATCTTAAAAAGACAAACTCCTAGCCATATATATATATATATATATATATATATATATATATATATATATATATATATATATATATCTGTATGTATTTTTCAAAAGAGGAGATTGGTGGAGCCTTCCTGTGTCCTGAAAGAGTGCTCTTCAAGCTATCTAGAGATATACAGAGCTGAGTATATTTTTCTGGCACTTCAGAGTTGTGTACTGGTAATTGTTGTTCGACTAATTTTATATCATTGCTGGCTGACTTCAGAGTTGTGCACTGTTATTTTTGCTTCACTGTATAGTTTTTCAGATCTCTGCTGAAGTTGTTGGTTTTCCCATACCCACAGTCCCTATTCCTGTGATGTTGTTTAAATTTGGAGGTTTTTGCAGTTGCCCGCCCCCACTGTAGATTTGATCTGGGACACTTCCCCCGTCCCATCTCTTTACCTCATTCTACCTAATCGACTCTTTCTGCATTGTTTTTAGTCATTTTTAATTTAATTGCATTTTTTAAACTGTTTGGTCTAACATTGTTACATACTCAAGTGTGCTAGCTTGCTCTGTATTTGAATTGTTTTGACTGCTGTTTTAGCTACTTTTCTGTATATATAAAAAAAAATACCTTTCCTGTAACTAGTGTAGTCCAGATTCAGATTTTCTGTATCCAGGACTGTATGGAAGCTTCTGAGCCCCCACAAGCTTTCTGGGAGCCTTCTAGCTTATCAGTGGGAGTGGTAAGCATTAGGTAACCTATCTACCACATAAGGAGTGGTTCTGGCCCAGAAATTGTAGTTATTGGCCATTTGGGCAGTTTTTCCATCTCTCTCAACTTTCTGATTTAAAAAGCCCACATTTGCACTTGTTTCCTCCCTTTCCTGTAACTAGTTTAGTCCAGATACAGATTCTTACTTTTAGCACTTGAATTTGCTTATTCGTGATCAGCACTTGTTCAGAACTTGTAATCACTAAATAACCTACTAATTACTACAGCACTCAACCTTCCTCATTACCTAGAGGAAAACAGTTTTGGTAGTTACTTTCCTCACTTGCTTAGAGAAAAACAGCTCTTGTACTCACTTTCCTCACTTATCTAGAGGAAAATAGTTTTTTATTCAGGCATGTCCAAGGGTCAGCTGGCAGTGTTCTCTCCTGTCTATCTGATGAATCTGGGCATCTTGGGGCAATGTAGAAATTGCCTCATGTACATAGACAACCCTCTCCTCCTACCACCCAACACTACAACCTGTGAGAGATGCACTTATCTAGCCAAACTGGAGGTAAAGCTCTCTCCAATCAAGACTGAACTTGACAGTCAAGAGGAGAAGGTAAACACTTGCACCACACCACACTCATCACATAGTCTCACTAAATCTATACCACCAAAATCTACACATAGAAATACAAAAACATTTGCGGAGGCTCTCAATAATAATCTGCTCAAGCAACAGAGACCTCCAAAGCAGAAATGCAAGCAACCTCCACCCCCCAACACAACCCAAATGACACATAGCCCGCAGACTCAGTGTGCCACTCAACCACAGCCAATAAGGCAAAACAACATACCCAACACACTAGTCATAGGCGACTCTATAGTCAGGCACACTGATGTCCCACTCACCAGGCTAAACAAGGAGAAGGTTACTGCCAGCTGCCTGTCAGGTGCCAGGATCCGCCACATAACCCACGCACTCAGGTCAATCCACAAGAAGTACAGATATGACTCTGTCATTGTCCATGTTGGTGTGAATGACCTGAGACGTACCTCCCTGGACTACATGAAAAGAGACATGGAAGAGCTCTCTGATCTTGTAGCCCAGGCAGGTATGACCCTAGCCCTGAGTAGCATTCTGCCATCACCCATAATGATGCCGCAGTACAAGGACAAAATGATTGACTTCAACAATTGGCTAAGCTTCTGGTGCCATTCTAAAGGGATCCAGTATCTGTCTACCTGGGATGACATGGTCGACAGACCACAATGCTTTGCCAGAGATGGCCTGCACCTGTCACCCCTGGGATTCCGGATACTGGCTAAGGTTCTTGCCGCCCCTATAGTGCCTTTTTTAGGCAAGGTTCAAATGACAAATTCACCACCATAACAGGAACAGGCAAGCAAAAACTGAGGGTGATGCTACTCAATGCCAGAAGTCTAAATCTCAAAATGCACTCACTCGAGGCACTCCTTAAAATGGAGAACATCAATATCTGTGCAGTGACTGAGACCTGATTCAAGGCTCCAGAGAGCACCCCTGCACTACCAGGCTATAACTCATACCATACTTTTCGGCCATATAACCTGGACTGGACACCAAAGGTGGAGGTGTATCCATATTCATTAAGGATATCAACACCTCCGGGCTAGTTGCTCAGCATAATGCAGCCGAGGTTATCCAAGTGCAACTAACTCTGGGCAAAACTGCAGTCCAAATTGTAGCTTGCTACAGATCACCCACCATGCCCCAGGATTTCCACTCCTCTTTTCTTGATGTACTGGAAAATATTAGGGTTCAACCAAACACCCTAATAATGGGCAATTTCAACTACCCCACCATTAACTGGGAAAACTACTCATGTACCAACTCCTTCACTCAATGCTTTCTGGAATTCATAAACTCCAATGCCCTGTATCAACTTATCCACACCCCCACCAGGGGCAACAATATCCTAGATCTAGTCATTACCAATATGAGTGACCGGTGTTCTACACCTGAAGTCAATGCCTCATTGGTCCGATCCGACCATAAGCTAATTACCCTAGATATCCACATCCTGCCTCCACCCCCCATTAAGGAAACCATAATAAAAAATTTCTCCAAAGCTAACTTCATGCTTCTTAAGACAGAAGTGGTGAATTTCATGACACCCATGCAGATGGACAATACAGTTACGACTACTGAATCCTACACAATTGCACTTTATAAGCACTTACATGAGTGCATGGATCGTGCTATCCCAAACAGAACCAAGATGCTATCCTCCAAAAAAAGGAAGCCAATCTGGTGGTCCCCTGCTATAAACAAACTGTACAACAGAAGGAAGAAACTCTTGCAAAAGAGAGTAAAATCCCACGAGTGGAGGAGCTCCCTGGTCAGCCTCAGTAAGAAGCTGCGATCCCTGATAAAATCCTCCAAAGCCAGTTACGAAAACAAAATCGCCACTGGTTCTAAAGACAACCACAAAGCATTCTATAGCTACGTCAAGAATCTGAATGGCAACTCTCATATCTGCTCTGAGTTACAGCACAATGGCACTAAATATACAGACCCAACTGATATTGCCAACATCCTGGCAGATAGGTTCAGTGCTAACTTTACCCCCCTCTCACCCCCTAAAGAGCCCATCTCTATACCGGAAGAATGCAAAGTTCCATTAATCACTGCTGCACAGGTAAAAACCACACTCTCCAAAGCCAAGAACACAGCATCCATGGGACCAGGCAACATCACAGGCTGTGTTCTACATGAACTGCAGAACAAACTGGCACCCCACCTAAGTACCATGTTCAATCATAGCCTCACCTCAGGCTTTGTGCATGCTGAATGGTGCACAGCAATGGTTATCCCACTCCACAAGGGGGGAGCTATCACAGACCCCTGGAGCTACCACCCCATTAGCCTGATGAGCCTGGTCTGCAAGGCCATGGAACGTATCATCATGGAACATATAAACAAAGACATTGGTAATCTCCAAACTCTGGATCCCACCCAGTTTGGGTTTGTAAAAGGCAGATCATGTCTCCTAAACCTGATAGACTTCTTTGAAGCAGTCACCAAAGCCGTAGACAAGGGTAAGGTGGTTCACACAGCCTATCTAGATATTGCCAAGGCTTTCGACACCATCCCCCACTCTGGAATTATAGATAAAGTCAGTGAACTAGGTATAAATCCCTATGTCACAAGATGGGCTGCCAACTGGCTCACTGACAGAACCCACACTGTGAAAGTAGCAGACTCCAAATCCGACTTCAAACCAGTGACAAGTGGAGTACCACAGGGTTCAGTCCTGGGTCCTCTCCTGTTTAGTATCTACTTCTCTGAAGTACAGGCTAACACAGAAGGTCTTTAGCTAATGAAGTTCGCAGATGACTGCAAACTATGAGCCATAATTGAAACTCCTAACGATGTGTACATCCTACAAAAGGGCCTCACTGAGACAGATGCCTGGTGTCAAAGCCATGGCCTCAAGCTCAATGCCAAAAAGTGCATTGCCATCCCCTTTGATAAAAACTCTGTAACCATGAACTACAACATAGGCGGTAGTATACTTAACACCGAAAGTGTGATAAGAGATCTTGGGACACAGGTGGACAGTAGTCTCTCCTTTGATAATCACATCGCCACAGTAGTCAGGAAATCCTTCTATGTGGCACACCTCATCACAAAAGGTTTCTCATACAGAAAAAAAGAGGTCATTGTTCCCCTCTACCCATCACTCATTAGACCCATTATAGAGTACAACGCCCCTTTTGGTATGTACCTCACAAGATATCTCCAACAACTGGAAAGGCCGCAGAAATACCTCACAAAGAGGATTACCGGCCTCAAACAGATGCCCTATGCTGACCGTCTCAAAAAACTCCAGCTTTACTCCGTCGCATATCTCTACCTAACATACAAAGCTATGTCAAACACAGAGTTGTTGGACATGCTCCCCTTAAAGAAATCCCAATCCCTCCGAGCTACACGCTCTAGGGACCTAAACCTTGTCACCACAATAAACAGGACATGCTGGAGGGATAGATTCCTGTCCCAGAGACTTCCCATATTCTGGAATAAACTACCTATCTATATCAAACAAAGCTCCTCATTCGCACTCTTCAATAAAAATCTTGATGATTGGATGGGAAATAGGAAATTCACCCTGGGGATCACCTCTGTGGCTCTGCTCGACAGTGGCATAGGAAAATAATTTTCTTGGGTGGCAAAAGCCAAGGTACCTTTTTGGCTGGGCTTATATAGGCCCAAGGGCCGATAGCCTAGTACCTACCTATGAACCTATGAACATGATACATATGTTTTAATACACTTAGGGGAAATAGGGATTACATCATTAAGCCTGTCTTAGAACTCTACAAGTAACATGCCATTAATCAGCAGCTGTGTAACACCTACAGAGGATGTAGACTACAGCAAGGGTTTAATGCTGTCTATTAACTAAGGACACAGGTCTCCTGGATACTTTCTTTGTTGGCACTTGTAATACGACACAGCTATTTTTTGCCATCAAACTATAGACATATGTTATGGGGGCTTTCCTTCTATGGGCCATACTACAAGTGGACTCCTGCATTGGTATGTGATCATATGTGAGTATCTGTCATGGCACAAGCAGATGTAGGTCACTATTGCTACTATCCTAGTTGCCTCCACACCCTTTGCATGATTATCACACTGTTGCATATGAGATGTGTAACCAAGCAGGAAATAATGATAGCCTTCCTTAATTGCTGTATCTGTACATACTGTACAGCCACTTATGTGATCCTGACATGTGGTCTCATTATTTTGTATTTCAGGTGATAACATGCACGCCAGACATCGCCCTCTTTTCATTGAGGTGGAAACAACCTCATAATTGAGTCATTACAACAACACTACCAAGTCCTGCTGTCCAGAGGGAGGGCAAATAGACAGTAAGTAGCACAAGCCTTGCGGGATGAACTCATCTATAACATAAATGCTAAATACTGTGAGGCATCAGAATCGGACAAATGAGCAGATAAGTCACTGTGTCACAGACATCATCCAGTCGGCATGCAGAAGGGCAGCGGATGTGGCCAGGGATTGTCAGGTCACTGGTGTTGGGCCTGCAGTGGAGCAATCGCTGATGGCCACTGAGGAATTCCTGGCATACCTTGCAACACAGGCCAGCTCCCAGGCTTCCATCACACCAAATGCTGTGGATGTGACTGCCACCATTTTCACCCAAGAGGAGCATCCAGGTATGTTTAGTTAAATCAGCATTAGAACACTGTAGTATTTAGCATATCAGGCTGTACATAATTTTACATGGGGTCATGTATTTTATGGGGTGGGGAGAAGTAGGTTACCTGCAGTTTTAAGCTCATGTAGAGACTGTGACCCACATACCTGTTATCATAGCAGCTACTGTAACTGGGAGATATTTGGACGTATTACCAGTGTTATACTGTAACATGGTGCTGTTTACATTATCTCTCCCGCAATTGTTTTTCAGGATCATCAGGAATAGGAAGAGCCCATGCCCCTGGCACTGGTAAGCACAAAACATTTTTGTCACAGATGTAGATTTACTTCACAGCATTAGCTAAAGTGTCATCCCAGGCCTGTTGGCTGTATACTTGCACTGTCTGCATGCTTTAAAAATGTGAAGATATGTTCTGACTGTACACACATCATACCTAGGCATTGTAGGTGTAATCACATTGAATGATTTCACATTATTGACAGGACTTATCAGATGACCATACCTTTAAACTGTGCAGAGTTCTGCAGAATGTCAGCAGTGTACACAATTTATGTATTGCTCATGAGTCTGGTTTAATGATCTGTTATTCTGAAATATTTACAAATGTGGGTTGGAAATTAATGATCTCAGGTCCTACTATCTCAGATTGTGGGTTGTACAAGTGTGTAATAGTGACAGCAGTATATACAGCTTAGCATATATTGAAACATAGTACTGTAGAGCATGATAGTGCAGGTATTAATGTGATGCTTTTCCCTTTATATCACAGGTGACCTGGGACGTTGGTCATTGTCCCTTTCACAACCTGAAGTCAGTGTCTCTTCTGACTTTAATGGTGATGGTGGCCAAAGTGAGGCACAGCTGGGGGTTGCAGGGGCTGAATCTGTCACAGAGGTTTATATCCCTCATCCACCCTCATTATCACCATTATCACCATACACGTTTTATTGGTTATGTTTAGGGGCCCCTGAAAGGGAAGGAATTGGAACCCCGTTGGAAAGGGTTTTGGGGACACTTGGGCAGGGGGGTGTCCACTGTTTCTGATATTGGTCAGTTGGCCCCTGGAAAACGTTGGCAAGGTTTCCCCACATTTTTGGGGTTGGTTGGGTTTTCCCTTAGGAGGATGTGGGCCCTACCCCTGTTTTGGGTCTTCACTTTTTTGGTTAGTTTGGGCTTCATTGGGGACCCACAGGGGGCTTTCCCCAAAAGAAAAGGAGGGGTTTTGGGGCCCGGGGCTGCCCTCTGGTAAACTGTCCAAAATGCATTTTTGTAGGGCCCGGACTGAACCCTTTGGGGTTTTCAAACAACACACCCCTTATCTTCCCCCTTGGGAAAACCTGGTTATTTACATTGGGTCTGGTTTTTGCCCCTTTCTGCTAAAAATCTTGCCAATATTGGGGCCCCTAGGGGCCTCTTTCACCCCCCAACCGGGGAAAAATGTCCCGTCCACACCCAAGCATTTTGGGAGGGAAAAGGGCTTTTGGTTTATGCCCTGGCTTTTAAATTAAATGATTTGTTTTTCCAGCCTTTTAAGGCTTTTTTGGCCCGGACACCCAAAAACCCACTTTTAAGTTAAACCACCTTTTTTGACACAATGCCCAAAACTGGTTGTCCCTTGTCTCAAACACATTTCCCTTTCCCAAATTGGGCCACCTAGGGTTCACCCCTACAAAAACCCTTCAAAAGAGAACCGGTGGAATCCCTGGAAAAATGTCATTGAAAGGAAAAAGTATGTTTTCTGGTTCCCGGGTTTAAATATTAAATTAAAAAGGGGTTTTTTTCATCCCAAAATTTTGCCCTTTTAAAGGTAACTTTTGGGGTGGCCAGGCAACCCCATTTGAACAAAAATCCACTTTTGTGTAAAACATTTGTTGGTTTAATTTCCGTTTCCCTTGGATTTCCTGTTTGGTTTTGGCTGTGTTCACACAATTTGGGGTCTTCAATTGGGGATGTTTACATTTTCCCTTTTTGGATTTGTAAATTTTTGGGGGTTAATTTTCAATTTTCCCTTAATGCAGGGGGCACAGGGGGTTTACAGCATGAAGAAAAAGCATTTAGAAAGGAAAACAGTTTTAAGGTTGATGGGTTCCCCCGGGCATGTTTTTAAATTTATCTTTACCCGTGGAACCCTTAAAATTTACGGGCGATACCCTTTTTAAATTTTAACCAAAAGGGATTTGGGGGGCCTGAATGGAAAGCCAAAACATAAAAATTTCCCCCTTCCATTGGACCTTTGTTTAAAGGTTTAAAAAAATTCCCCAAAAATTTTCCATCCTTTTTTGTTTAACCCCCCATGGGATTTGGGGGGGTGGAAACTTGTTCCAGGATGGGGGGTTTTCCCAAGGGTGTAGTGTTCTTGGGGTTTTCTTTTTCCCCGGTCTGCCAACAATGTTTTTGTAGGTTTTGGGGAAGGAGGGAATTTCAAAGCAGTCCTTTTTCTTTGGAAATTTTTTTGCAGGGGGACCAAAAAGTGGGGTCGAAATTCCCCCAAAAAAAGCAAAACCTTCCCCAAACCCCCTTTAAACAGAATACAAGTTGGGGGCTTTACCCGCGATAGGACATTTAAAAGAACTTGTACACTTAACCTCTGGGAGTAAAATTTTTCCCCAATATTCCCGGTTAAAGGGAAAAAACCAAAAAACCCCTTTACTCAATGATTTTTGAGAACCCAAAAAAGGGGGAACAAGGCTTCTTGGGGAATTCCCTGGCACCCTTTTTTTAAAGGTTTGGGTAACCCTAAATGCATCCCCAAATTTTCAACCCCTCATATGTTTGTGTCCCTAAATTTCCCTTTTTTACAAATTGGTAGCCCCTTTGGATGTTGGCAAACATTGACCGGGTGAAATATTTCCAAAGGGGGGTATTTTCCCTTGGCCTTTCTGTTTTTCCCATGGTTGGCCCCAAAAATGGAAAAAATTGTGTCAAAATTTGGGGAATGCTGGGTCAATGTGGGAAATTTAATTGGAAAAAGCTCCCCCCAATTTTTCCAAATTTTTTCTTCAAATTTTTAGTTTGTCGGACCCCCCACAGTGGGCCCTGATGCCGGAAGTTTTAAAAATCAAAGGAAAAAAAATTTTCCAAAAAAACCCCATTTAAAAAACAAAATTTGGGGTCTTTCCAAGAAGATATAAACCCCAGGGGGCCCCCATTAAATCCCAAATTTTCAACTTTTACACCTTCCCAACCCCTTTAGAACAAAACCATAAAGGGTTTAAAACCCCCTTCCCACAGGTGAAAACCTTTTAAGGGCAAAAAAAAATCCTATTATTAAGGTGATTTCACAACCCAAAATTTGGGGTTGCATATGGTTCCCCCAAGGGGAAAGGCAGGTGCTTTCTGTTTTAGGGCCCAATAAAAACCCTTCCCGCTTTTATAATTTTGTCAAACATCAGGGGCTTTAAAAAGACTTAGTCATAAAATTCCTGGTTTTTGGGGTTTTAAAATTTAATACCCCCTGGGCTGGGGGAATTTCCCGAAACCCCGCCCGGGTTGCAACTTTTTCTACAATGCCCTTGGCCTTTGGGTTTACCCTCCCCCAAGGGGAAAAAGGGTGGCTTCCATATAAAATGGAAATTATTGATTCCCTTAATTTCCCGAAAAGGGGTTTAATTAAAAAAAATTCACACCTGGGAAACCCCTTTCCTAAAAAGAAAACCTCAAAGCTTTCCAGGGATGGTTTAAAAACTTATCACCCCCCTTTTGGAACAGGGAACTTTGCCAACCCCAACCCGTGCCCTTTTAAAACAGTAAATGTTGACCTTTCCTTTGGATGACAAGGAAAAAAATTTTCCCAAAGGAAAAACCCCTTTACAAAAAACCCCTTAGGTTTTCTAAAGGGAAGAATTGGGGCCTCACTTAAAACCCCCAAAAAGGGGGCACTGTTTCCCACCCTTAACAAGCAAAATTTGTTTAGAAAGGCCCCGGGCCCAAAAATTGGGAAAAAAAATTTTCCTCCTTTCCCAAATGCCCAAACCCAAATTATTGTGCCCAAATAAAAGGGGACCCCCTTCTTAAAGGAAAAAGATACCCCATTAAAAAATTGGTTTGACATAGGTTCCCTTTTGGCTGCAGGTTAAATTTAAAATGCCTTTGTAACCCCCTAAATAAAACCCCAATTTTCCAACCTTTTTAAAAGGAGGTTTTAACCCCTTTTAATGAAAAAAAAGAACTATTTTGCTTTAAATAGGCTGGATCCCACAAGATTAAAATCAAAACCCAAGATTGGGTTTTGGTTATTTAACTACCCACCCACTGGGAAATGCCAAAATTTCCCCTTTCCTAGGGGTTTGTCAAAACCCTTTAACCCACAAGCCCTTGGCCATGGGTTTGACAAACCAAAAAAGGGAAAAAACAAAAAAACTTGGGTCAGGGTTTACCGTATGGGGGAAAACCCTGTTTAAAATTCCCTGTTTAAAAGGGCCCTCCCCGGTGAGGGAAAAAGGCCCGAAATTTGGCTTAAAAGTAATTTACACCCGACCCCCTTGGGAACATTAAAAAATCTTTCGCAAACAGTTTTAACATTTCAGGGTGGGATAAATGGGTTGATGCACCATTACAGGGAAAGGGCCCCCTATGCCCAAACTTAACCAGTGGTTTTAAAAAGGGCCCTGGGGCCTCTTGGTTTGCCTTTACCTGACAAACAAAAAAGTTCCCCTTTGGGGACAAAGCAAACCTGGCCCGGTGGAAACTGCCAAAATTGATAAAATTTACAAATAAAGGCCCAAAATTGGTGCCCAATTAGGGGAACCCCCTAAAATGGGGGATTTCCTTTCCCTTAACCAAACAAAAAAGTTTGTTGAGAATTTTGCAAAACCAAAATTTTCCTCCCCCCACAAATTTTTAACCACCAATCAATTTTCCCAAAATGGTAAAAAAAAGACCCCCAAAATTTTTGCCTTTTCA